>NC_091348.1:7179338-7249338 GCF_038502225.1 Cherax quadricarinatus
ATATCGGAATAGCTTAGGGAGAACGCTAGCTGGTTCCTCCCCTCCTCTCTGCTTGTGTCCCTGACGTGTTGGTGTCATTTCCAGTATCCTGTCCTCCGTGTGGCTCAAGATTTTCTTTGTGGAAGTTTTTTTGTGATCAGTAGCATAGCATTGCTCAGTTGGGCTTGTGAGTGTGGGTGAGTGGGTGTGGGTGGGTGCGTGTGGGTGTGTGTGGGCGTGTGTGTGTGTGTGTGTGTGTGTGTGTGTGTGTGTGTGTGTGTGTGCGTGCGTGCGTGTGTGTGTGTGCGTGTGTGTGGGTGGGTGTGGGTGTGGGAGGGAGGGGTGTGAATTCATCTTTTTGTAGCTGTAACATTTTAATTGAAAGAGTTGAGTCACAGCTCGTGGCCCTCATATTTACTTCTCGTGGCCCCTCATCTTTACTGCTCGTGGCCCTCATCTTTACTGCTCGTGACCATCATATATATTTCTCGTGGCCCTCATCTTTACTGCTCGTGGCCAGGTTCACTTCTTCCAGGCCTCGTTTGCTGTGAATGAAGTTGGCTTCCTCCAGGACGGCAGCTAGGGGACTGGGCCGTGGGAGCGACGACTCATGCAGTAGACTGCAGGTAGATCAATTCTTCCTCCAGGTCTTTTCAGTTCCTGGCCATCTTGGGGATGAAAAAAAATAATCCCTGACCTTCCATTGACTCATCTGTGCCTTCAACTTCTATTTGTTGCCCCATGTATTATTTCCCACCACTCCAACAATCTTGCTTTGAATGTACTCTCAAGTTCTCCGAATATTTTGTGTGTTATCATCACGTCTATCCCAGTACTTTTATCCTTTATTTCAGATTCAGTTTTTCTAGTCTGCCGTGGTATTAATATGTACCAGAAACAGTATTGGTCTCAGTACCGATCCTAATGGAACTCCACTTTGTACAAATGATCATTTTGATGCTTGTCAGCTATGCCATACTTTAGCTACTTGTTCTGACGAGACAAAATTAGGATGGGTGCCTTGGTAGTTATGGTACCTTGGCAGTTATGGTGCCTTGGTAATTGTGATGCCTTAGCAGTTATGGTGCCTTGGCAGTTATGGAGCCTTGATAATTATGGTGCCTTGGCACTTATGGTGCCTTGACAGTTATGGTGCCTTGGTAGTCATTGTGCCTTAGCAGTTATGGCGCCTTGGCCGTTATGGTGCCTTGGCCGTTATGGTGCCTTGGCCGTTATGGGGCCTTGACAGTTATGGTGCCTTGGCCGTTATGGGGCCTTGACCGTTATGGTGCCTTGGCAGTTATGGTGCGTTGGTAGAGAGAATATCAGACACGATAACGCCTCATGTAAGTGAAAGATACTACTAAATAAAGGTCTCCTTTAGCTGTATATGCCTTTTTAAAGTTCTTAATACCTCTTGGACCACATTTCTGTTCACTGCTGAGGACAACGCGCACTCTCTGACACGACAATTTAATTACCAGTTTGGCTGACAGTTTATTGCAGGTAAAAGTTAATTTCACTGTAAAACAAAAGCAAAGAACAAATTAAAATCACCATGAAAGAAAACGACAGTTTAGCAGCACCACCAGAAGATGACAATCAAATAACAAACCACAAAGAAGCTACAGTTTGACAACATAACCGCAAATGGAAGATAATTGAACTACTGAACCAAAATTGTAGCATTTAAGAGCTCACTGAGGTGATTTGTAAGCGCCTCTCCCGTTGTCAGGTCACGCTCGTGTCTGATTACCTTGTGTGATTAACTCTGTGATTTTCTCTCTCTCTCTCTCTCTCTCTCTCTCTCTCTCTCTCTCTTTACACAGGGTGTTTTTTACAGAGTTCCTACCTTTATTAACAAGCTAGGAGCTGTTACCTACATTAGATCATTTGAAAACCTATTTATTGTTATGAGACATTCAAATAGGGAAGAGGATGAAGTTAGAGCCATTTGTGGACCAGCGATTTAATTTGGTCAACTGAATTTATTTCATCGATGTCATTATGTTGTATGAACATGCTCCAGATTCAGTCATCCTAGGAATAAATGATCTCAGATGAAGTGATGTTCATGAGAAGGTTACAGCCAGAGTGTAGTTGCTGTTTGCTGCCCGTCTTGTTGTGTAGAAGCTGACTTCTCGCTCGCCTTGTACATATGGACCTGCTTCGCATGGGTCAGTAGGCCTGTTGCAGTGTTCCTTCTTTCTTATGTTCTTATAACAGTAAGGCCACCCACATCCCTTCGGTGTTGAAGGCTTTACTGAAATGACAGATCTGCCTAAGTGAGGCCTACCCCTCCTTTCTCTCACTCTCTCACTCTCTCTCACTCTCTCTCACTCTCACTCTCTCTCTCTCACTCTCTCTCTCTCTCTCTCTCTCTCTCTCTCTCTCTCTCTCTCTCTCTCTCTCTCTCTCTCTCTCTCTCTCTCTTTCTCTCTCTTTCTCTCTCTCTCCCTCTCTCTTTCTCTCCATCATTTAAGTGTTGCCTGAGTTTTCTTTTTTCTTTTCCTTCCTTCAATAATTCGTTTATATTTCATTTATAATACAAAGCTTCATCCAATCGGCTTCAACGCTGGTGTACGATAACTAAGACAAGAATTATTTGAAGTTCTATCAATAAAGATCGAGAACCAAAACCTAGTCATTGTGGTTGTATACAAGCCACCAGATGCAACCTCACAACAGTTCAAGGAACAGCTACTGAAAATTGATTACTGTTTGGAAAACCTTCCATCTCCATCCCCAAACATCTTACTGCTTGGTGATTTCAACCTAAGGCATACAAAATGGAAGAATGTAGCAAATAATGTTATAGCTGAAACAATCCCCGGAGGTAGCGTAGATGAAAGGTCACACACACATAAGCTACTAAGTCTCTGCGAAAAACACACCTTAAGCCAGCAGATAGTGGAGCCAACAAGACTAGAAAACACACTTGACCTTATCTTCACAAATAATGAGGACCTGATAAGAGACATAAGAATATCAAAAACAACTAATTCCGATCACAACCTAATCGAAGTCCAGACGTACATGCATAGGGGTCCTGAACAGCAGAATGCATGTACCTGTGAAGGTGTCTTCACAAAATACAACTTCAACAACAAGAACATCAACTGGGACCAGGTAAACCATGTCCTAAACGAAACATGTTGGGAAGATGTCTTAAATGACATGGATCCAAACCAGTGCCTTGAAAGGATCAACTTCCTGGCAGCCGAAGCATGTTCTAGGCATATTCCCCTAAGAAAGAAGAAGAGCAGGAGTAAACTGGAGAGAGAAAGACGCTCCCTCTACAGAAGACGACGAAGAGTCACTGACCTCCTCAGGAGTGCTAGAATATCTGATGCACGAAAGGAGGCGCTGACCAGGGAAGTGGAAACTATCGAACTTAAGTTAAATGACTCTTACAGGAACCAGGAGAGGCAGGAGGAGCTTAAAACTATTAGTGAAATTGAAAGAAATTCAAAATATTTCTTTTCATATGCCAAAAACAAGGCAAATACCACATCTAGTATCGGGCTCTTACTCAGACAGGATGGGACTTACACAGATGACAACAAGGAAATGAGTGAAATATTGAAATCCCAGTACAACTCTGTGTTTAGTGAACCACTAATCGGTCTGAGGATCGACGACCCAAATGATTTCTTCATGAATGAGCCTCAAAACTCCATAAATGTATGCCAGGTTTCCGACATTACCCTAACTCCGATAGATTTCGAAAAAGCCATTGGCAACATGCCTATGCACTCAGCCCCGGGCCCAGACTCGTGGAACTCTGTTTTCATTAAGAACTGCAAGAAACCCCTCTCGTGTGCCCTAAGTACACTATGGGTGAAATTCCAGTCACTTAAAACAACGGATATAGCCCCACTCCATAAAGGTGGCAGCAAAGCATTAGTTAAGAACTATAGACCAATAGCTCTGACGTCCCACATCATAAAAATCTTTGAAAGAGTGCTAAGAAGCAGGATTGCAAATCACCTGGATTCCCAAAATCTGCACAATCCAGGGCAACATGGGTTCAGGGCAGGTCGCTCCTGCCTCTCACAACTACTGGATCACTATGACATGGCCTTGGATGCACTGGAAGAAAATCAGAATGCAGATGTAATATACACAGACTTTGCAAAAGCATTTGACAGATGCGATCATGGCGTAATAGCCCATAAAATACGTGCTAAAGGAATAACTGGGAAAGTGGGGAGATGGATCTTCAACTTCCTAACAAATCGAACACAAAGAGTAGTGGTCAACAGAGTTAAATCGGAGGCTGCCATAGTGAAGAGCTCTGTTCCACAAGGCACAGTACTCGCCCCCATCTTATTCCTTATCCATATATCAGACATAGACAGAGATATACACCACAACACCGTATCATCCTTTGCGGATGATACTAGGATCTGCATGAGGCTGTCATCTGCTGAGGACGCGGTTATCCTCCAAGAAGATATAAACAAAGTTTTCCAGTGGGCAACGGTAAACAATATGATGTTCAATGAGGACAAATTCCAACTACTCCGTTATGGAAAACTGGAGGAGATAATAACTAGAACAGAGTATACTACTGACTCTGGCCATACAATAGAGCGGAAAAATAATGTAAGGGACCTGGGAGTAGTAATGTCTGAGGATCTCACTTTCAAGGATCACAACAGTGCCACGATCGCACGTGCAAAGAAAATGATAGGATGGATAATGAGAACTTTCGAAACGAGAGATGCCAAGCCAATGATGATCTTTTTCAAATCACTTGTTCTCTCTAGGCTGGAATACTGCTGTACATTAACATCTCCATTCAAAGCAGGTGAAATCGCAGATCTAGAGAGTGTACAGAGATCCTTTACTGCACGTATAAGTTCTGTCAAGCACTTGACTTGTACTCGTTGGAACTCAGGAGGGAGAGATATAACCTACACTTGGAAAATCTTGGAAGGAATGGTCCCAAATCTGCACACAGAAATCACTCCCTACGAAAGTAAAAGACTGGGCAGGCGATGCAAAATGCCCCCAATGAAAAGTAGGGGCGCCATTGGTACACTAAGGGAAAACGCCATAAGTGTCCGGGGCCCAAAACTGTTCAACAGCCTCCCATCAAGCATTAGGGGAATTGCCAATAAGCCCCTGGCTGCCTTCAAGAGAGAGCTGGACAGATACCTAAAGTCAGTGCCGGATCAGCCTGGCTGTGGCTCGTATGTTGGACTGCGTGCGGCCAGCAGTAACAGCCTAGTTGATCAGGCCCTGATCCATCGTGAGGCCTGGTCATGGACCGGGCCGCGGGGGCGTTGATCCCCGGAATAACCTCCAGGTAATCCCCAGGTAAGCGGGTGCGCCATGACCAGTGTTGCATACAACCCATTCCAAAGGGATCCTGGAATGTATCCAACAACTTTCAAAACCCTCTGTTACTTGGCTTCAAACCCAGAGAACAAACGCGTGCTTCTACTCAGACGACGGCTGCGAGTGAACCTGAAATGTTTAGCTGCACAAATTATAGTTTTATGTGTAAGAGTGTGGCATTTTTATTCCTCTTGAATCACGTTAAAAATGTATGAGTCTACCTTTCCTGAATAGGTTCAGTATTTAATGTGTGATGCGTCTTGCTGCCAGGATGGTGTTCGCTGAGTTCAGTTTGTGTGCTGGCAAGTTAGTCAGTGTACTATACTAGTTATAAAATGGAATGGTTGGAATACGTGTGATAACTAAAGAATGCTTCTTCTGATCAGCTTCAAACTTCCAGTCGCTTAGTTATTGATCTACATAAATCTAAATTTGCCAATTTGGTAAATAAATAACGACATGGATTCCTATTCAATAGCTAAAGAACGCCTTCTTCGATCGGCTTCAGATTATTAATGCTGACGTATTCGCTGAGGAATATAACACCACTTAAGTTACTCTATATAAATACAAATTTGAAATTTTAATGACATTGTTAAAAACTTAGAATGACTGGAGTCCTTCCAGTTACTAGAGAATGACGTCTCTCACAGACTTCATAGTTTCAGTGCTGATAGACTTTAAAAAAAAAAACTTCGCTTTCACTATGAGATGTGCAAATTTAATTGGTTTTCAATAGCTGGAGAATGGTTCTTCTGGTTGGCTTCAAACGCTAAGGATTGGTGTATCTCAGTTGGAAGTATTTTAGTACTGAATCTGGGCTGTGTTATTTGTCAGTTTTATGGAAATAATTATATTGGATTCGTTAAAAAAATAAAATATTTCTAAGAGTGTAGAGAATTTTTATTACAAATGAAAGAAAATGAAAACTGGAGCATTTATGGCGTTTTTAATTTTCAAGAGTTAAGTGAACTCTTAAATATTTTATTTTTATAAGAACTACAGCCAAGACTTCTATTTATGACGTCAGAGCGTCTTATACGATCGTCATGTTGAGTCCTGGAGAACTATAACTAAGGAAGGTTAGTGGTACACTTGATCAGGTTTAAGTCGACTATTCCTGATACTGGTTCTCATACATCAACTTCCCAAAGCTACTTCAGATCGGTTTCTGAATTTCATCACTCGTGCATATCTTAGGAGGAAGTTGGTGATGTTAGGTTAGGTGAGGTTCGTCAGGAAACAGAAGTGTTTCCTGACGCTGATAGCCCGTAGCTGGAGCTTTTGGTCATCTGACCGAGGCCTTCTGCTGGCTTACCGGTCCACCCCCTTAAAAAGTATAATTATAATTATAAATATTGGAGGAGTGCTTAGGGGTCATTTTGCCATTTAATCTTTAAATACTATAGCATATTTTTTTGCATTAAATAACCAGAGAATTCCTCCTCTGTGACGGTACCTTGACGCAAGTGAGAGTTTCTTTATCCAGGATGGCTTATGGCCTTATCCTCCCCTTCCTTGGATCTAGATGCGTCCCATCCCACAGGCACTAAATAGCCCCTACGGGTATGGTTCTTCTCTTTGACAAAAATAAAATAATGTGAATATCATCAAGGTTTAACGACTGATTCATCTTATAAAACTGATAAAACTTGTTCGGGTTTAGGTCGTGTTGGTGATAACGTTGTTGGATGCTGAGCCATTACTGGGAAATGCATCTTCTGGTCGGTTTTAAACTTCCGGTACTGACGTGTTTCCCACAAAGGAAGTTTCTCGTAGATTTATATTAAGTTTTAGTGTCAGTTTTGTAAAGTAAAAGGACACAAGTGCAACTAATGTGACATTTATTGTGGCAACGTTTCGCTCTCCAGGAGCTTTATCAAGCTCCTGGAGAGCGAAACGTTGCCACAATAAAATGTCACATTAGTTGCACTTGTGTCCTTTTACTTTACATATTGTCGGTAATTCTACCAACTTTATTACAGTGTCAGTTTTATCGAGCGATTTAGTTTCCTTGAAATTACTGAAGACTGTCTCTTAGGGTCAGAATTATTGAGTTTTCAAAGGTTAAATCTACATAATTTACCTTTTATGTGCCCATAATATCTGTGTAAAGATCATTTTAAAAATAAAAGGTATGGTTTGTATCCAAAACTTAAAAAAAGTTACTTAAACCTTAAACGCTGTTCAGTCTTAGAGTAAAAATCTTAATTTATTTTTTTCCGTTATTGGTCATAATTTACTTTTTATTAAAGAAATTGAGAAACTGATTTATTGGTTTTCTTGCCATAAATTCTGAGTTCTTCACGTGCCTGGAGGGTGTTCTGGGGGTCAACGCCTCCGCGGCCCACTTCTTGACCAGGCCTACCGGTGGATCAGGGCCTGATCACCCAGGCTGTTACTGCTGGCCACACAATCCAACGTACGAGCCACAGCCAGGCTGATCGAATACTGACTTAAGGTATCTGTCCAACTCCTCTGGAAGGCAGCCAGGGACCTCAACCCTTCAGTGCTGATAACTTATTAATGTATCTTCTTAACGGCTTCAAACTTAACGTGCTGTTGTATATCAAGATAATTGTCTCTCTGAGATAACAAGAGAATGCCTCTTCAGCTTGGCTTCAGATCAATATTTAACCGCACTTAAAACTTACGCCTCACTCTGAACTATTTCTGTCACATGCACTGAGGTAGAGGGGGCTGAGGTTATGTAATACGGGGATACATTTTCCGGATGGCGCAGCAACATAAATACATCAACATGTCACTGATGTTAGCTGCCAGTTACAAGTTTCATGATATCTCAGAGTGAACAGTGTGACCGTATGAGGCTTAATCTTTCTGACATCCTTCAAGTTAAGTAAACTGCGCGTGGATAACAACCCATCCTTGTGTTTCATGTAGCCATCCTGGGGATAACTCATCCTTCAACTTCAGCAGATTGTGTCAGGATAATATCTGCGGTACTGTTGGAAAACAGGGACGTGTTTCCATAAGACACCTGCTGTCCCTGTTCACCCATCAGTTTAAAATGGGTACCTGGGTGTTAGTCGACTGGTGTGGGTCGCATCCTGGGACAAAACTGACCTAATTTGCGAGAAATGCTCATTATTATTATAATCAAGGGGAAGCGCTAAACCCGTAGGATTATACATCGCCTATGTGGGGGGGATGGAAGGAACTCAGGCACAATTCAGAGAACTGGAACACAGATCCAATTCCCTAGATCAAGAGCCCCTCACCAGCGTCAAGGAACCTCCCTTGATGGGGATATCGTACTGAGAGACAGAAACGAGAAAGGATGATGACGCCGCTATGGCCGGTACTGCCAGACGTAAGCTGCAACCTTTATTTCGTAATCACCAATTAACTGGACAGAAACATAGGTTAATTCACATCAATCGAAACTAAGGTAATCAACATTTAGGTTTCGACATTATGTAAGTAAAATCATGCGTGTAGAAACACACCTACTATTTGCAGGGGCGGCGCCGGGATTCTTTTTCTGCGGGGGGGCGGGGGGGGGGCTTTGCTGGATGGATGGGGAGCACATCAAACAGTTTATACAGATATTACAGATATTACAGATATTACAGATATTACAGATATTACAGATATTACAGATATTACAGATCTCTTAAAATAGTATTATCTCAAAATTATTTTAGTCACTCTTTGTAGACGTGAGATAATTGTTCAGTTCAAAGATTATGAACAGTAATTAAAAGAAATTACATCATTATATAACATGCTGTCAAAATAATGATCTTATTAGTGCAATGATATATATAATGAAATTAAGCACTGAACCAGCGAGGGTCGATATACAGGACGATCATAACAAACTAATTGTAATGTATAACACTGGTATAACTTCTCAGTGTTACGGAGAAGTTATACCAGTGTTCATTATTGTGTTGTTAAGACTGCAAGTAACACTATCATTATTGTCTTCAACGTTCAGATTCTTGGCTCTTTTTTGAGTTTATAGATATGATTCCATTATCACTTGTTCTGTTATCACTGCTGCTGCTCTTCAAGTTAGTTTTTATAAGTTACAGGCAGGAGAAACCACCGTCACATGGTGCAGAATTAACTGGTGAAGTCACAGTGATGTTCAGCAGCTTATAAACATGTGTGACAGCATCAGGGTGCGGGTTGTAGGATCGTGTTGTTGTTTTTCCTCTCAAGAAGACGTCACTCTTGATAAAGACGTCACATTTGATTAATATGTCACACTTGATGAAGACGTCACACTTGATGAGTAAGTCACACTTGATAAAAACGTCACACTTGATGAAGATATTACACTTGACGAAGCCGTCACACTTGATGAAGCCGTCACACTTGATGAGTAAGTCACACTTGATGAGTAAGTCACACTTGATGAAGCCGTCACACTTGATGAAGCCGTCACTCTTGATGAGTAAGTCACACTTGATGAGTAAGTCACACTTGATGAAGCCGTCACACTTGATGAAGCCGTCACTCTTCATGAGTAAGTCACACTTGATGAAGCCGTCACACTTGATGAGTAAGTCACACTTGATGAGTAAGTCACACTTGATGAAGCCGTCACACTTGATGAGTAAGTCACACTTGATGAATCCGTCACACTTGAAGCCGTCACACTTGATGAAGCCGTCACACTTGATGAAGCCGTCACACTTGATGAAGCCGTCACACTTGATGAGTAAGTTACACTTGATGAGTAAGTTACACTTGATGAGTAAGTCACACTTGATGAGTAAGTCACACTTGATGAGTAAGTCACACTTGATGAAGCCGTCACACTTGATGAAGCCGTCACACTTGATGAGTAAGTCACACTTGATGAGTGAGTCACACTTGATGAGTAAGTCACACTTGATGAAGCCGTCACACTTGATGAGTAAGTCACACTTGATGAAGCCGTCACACTTGATGAGTAAGTCACACTTCATGAATCTCAACACTTGATGAAGCCGTCACACTTGATGAGTAAGTCACACTTGATGAGTAAGTCACACTTGATGAAGCCGTCACACTTGATGAGTAAGTCACACTTGATGAAGCCGTCACACTTGATGAGTAAGTCACACTTGATGAAGACGTCACACTTGATGAAGCCGTCACACTTGATAAGTAAGTCACACTTGATGAAGACGTCACACTTGATGAAGACGTCACACTTGATGAAGCCGTCACACTTGATGAGTAAGTCACACTTGATGAAGACGTCACACTTGATGAAGCCGTCACACTTGATGAGTAAGTCACACTTGATGAAGACGTCACACTTGATGAAGCCGTCACACTTGATGAGTAAGTCACACTTGATGAAGACGTCACACTTGATGAAGACGTCACACTTGATGAAGCCGTCACACTTGATGAAGCCGTCACACTTGATGAAACCGTCACACTTGATGAGTAAGTTACACTTGATGAGTAAGTCACACTTGATGAGTAAGTCACACTTGAGTAAGTCACACTTGATGAAGCCGTCACACTTGATGAAGCCGTCACACTTGATGAGTAAGTCACACTTGATGAGTGAGTCACACTTGATGAGTAAGTCACACTTGATGAAGCCGTCACACTTGATGAGTAAGTCACACTTGATGAAGCCGTCACACTTGATGAGTAAGTCACACTTCATGAATCTCAACACTTGATGAAGCCGTCACACTTGATGAGTAAGTCACACTTGATGAGTAAGTCACACTTGATGAAGCCGTCACACTTGATGAGTAAGTCACACTTGATGAAGCCGTCACACTTGATGAGTAAGTCACACTTGATGAAGACGTCACACTTGATGAAGCCGTCACACTTGATGAGTAAGTCACACTTGATGAAGACGTCACACTTGATGAAGACGTCACACTTGATGAAGCCGTCACACTTGATGAGTAAGTCACACTTGATGAAGACGTCACACTTGATGAAGCCGTCACACTGGATGAGTAAGTCACACTTGATGAAGACGTCACACTTGATGAAGATGTCACACTTGATGAAGCCGTCACACTTGATGAGTAAGTCACACTTGATGAAGACGTCACACTTGATGAAGACGTCACACTTGATGAAGACGTCACACTTGATGAAGACGTCACACTTGATGAAGACGTCACACTTGATGAAGACGTCACACTTGATGAAGACGTCACACTTGATGAAGACGTCACACTTGATGAGTAAGTCACACTTGATGAAGACGTCACACTTGATGAGTAAGTCACACTTGATGTAGACGTCACACTTGATGAAGACGTCACACTTGATGAGTAAGTCACACTTCATGAATCTCAACACTTGATGAAGCCGTCACACTTGATGAGTAAGTCACACTTGATGAAGACGTCACACTTGATGAAGCCGTCACACTTGATGAGTAAGTCACACTTGATGAAGACGTCACACTTGATGAAGACGTCACACTTGATGAAGACGTCACACTTGATGAGTAAGTCACACTTGATGAGTAAGTCACACTTGATGAAGACGTCACACTTGATGAAGACGTCACACTTGATGAAGACGTCACACTTGATGAAGACGTCACACTTGATGAAGACGTCACACTTGATGAAGACGTCACACTTGATGAAGCTCAACACTTAAATTTTCCTCTTTGACATCACAGTAAAATGTGGTCTCTAGAATACACGATTTCTTTAGAAATAAAACATCTTGAGACCACAGTGCTGATGACCCCATCAGTATGCTTCAGTATGCTTCAGTATGCTTCAGTATGCTTCAGTATGCTTCAGTATCCTTCAGTATGCTTCAGTATCCTTCAGTATGCTTCAGTATCCTTCAGTATGTTTCAGTATGCTTCAGTATGCTTCAGTATGCTTCAGTATGCTTCAGTATGCTTCAGTATGCTTCAGTATCCTTCAGTATGCTTCAGTATCCTTCAGTATGCTTCAGTATCCTTCAGTATGTTTCAGTATGCTTCAGTATGCTTCAGTATGCTTCAGTATCCTTCAGTATGCTTCAGTATGCTTCAGTATGCTTCAGTATGCTTCAGTATGCTTCAGTATGCTTCAGTATGCTTCAGTATCCTTCAGTATGCTTCAGTATGCTTCAGTATCCTTCAGTATGCTTCAGTATGCTTCAGTATGCTTCAGTATCCTTCAGTATGCTTCAGTATCCTTCAGTATGCTTCAGTATGCTTCAGTATCCTTCAGTATGCTTCAGTATCCTTCAGTATGCTTCAGTATGCTTCAGTATCCTTCAGTATGCTTCAGTATGCTTCAGTATGCTTCAGTATGCTTCAGTATGCTTCAGTATCCTTCAGTATGCTTCAGTATGCTTCAGTATGCTTCAGTATCCTTCAGTATGCTTCAGTATGCTTCAGTATGCTTCAGTATGCTTCAGTATCCTTCAGTATGCTTCAGTATCCTTCAGTATGCTTCAGTATGCTTCAGTATGCTTCAGTATCCTTCAGTATGCTTCAGTATCCTTCAGTATGCTTCAGTATGCTTCAGTATGCTTCAGTATGCGTCAGTATGCTTCGGTATGCTTCAGTATGCTTCAGTATCCTTCAGTATGCTTCAGTATCCTTCAGTATCCTTCAGTATGCTTCAGTATCCTTCAGTATGCTTCAGTATGCTTCAGTATCCTTCAGTATGCTTCAGTATCCTTCAGTATGCTTCAGTATCCTTCAGTATGCTTCAGTATCCTTCAGTATGCTTCAGTATGCTTCAGTATGCTTCAGTATCCTTCAGTATGCTTCAGTATGCTTCAGTATGCTTCAGTATGCTTCAGTATGCTTCAGTATGCTTCAGTATGCTTCAGTATGCTTCAGTATGCTTCAGTATGCTTCAGTATGCTTCAGTATGCTTCAGTATGCTTCAGTATGCTTCAGTATGCTTCAGTATCCTTCATTATGCTTCACCAGTTGTTTGAAAATCGTCTGTTTAATTCTGTGACTAACATGTCTGTGACAGGAAAGTAAACGTGTGTGTAGAATTAACGAGAAGTTGTCATTTTCTGGCGAAATCCAAATTAAAAATCAACAACAAACTCCTGTAAATAACGTGACTAAGAGTGTTGTCACAGTTTTTCTTGTTGCACGTCAGTGCCAGCCGCTTCAGACAAATTAACTGCATCTTGCCAGATACCCTGAAATGAATTTTGACAGCGTTTTTCCTGAAGTTCAGACAGGACTGACTTGAGATCCACAGCAGAAGCCAGCAGGGCCAGGAGCTGAGTCTCGACCCCTGGAACCATAATTAGGTGAGTACAGTGACTTAGTGATTAACAATTAAGACTTCCTCACTATAAGATTATATATGACATCACTGAGACTATAAAATCCTTGCTAGTGATACTCTGTGTGATTTGAAATTTCTATACTGTGTATTAGTGTTGCAGAAATTGCTGATATTGTTAATTTGACAGCGGAACAAGCAGTGCCATGACAGGACCATACTGTGTCAACTAGCCAGTAGGGTAATATAATGTCAGAGAATACTGACAGTATGTAAATAAGACACACGATGCAGGTTATGGCATTTTATTGCGACGACGTTTCGACCTTCAGGGACATAATTCGCACAGAGAACAAGACATGAGTATTTATTAGAGCTGGTGAGAGAGAGAGAGAGAGAGAGAGAGAGAGGTTCTGAAGTGAATGAAATAGATCGTGAAGTTGAGTATGAGTAGCCAGCCCGGTAAGTGAAGTTAAGTGATTAAGAATTACAAATGCAACGGTATACAATACCGATCAATAAGGTATGTACTACTGAATAATAAAGGTATACAGTCCTGACCAATAACGGTATATAAAACCGACTAATGAAGGTATACAATACGGACTAATAAAGGTATACAATAACGACTAATAATGGTATACAAAACCGACTAATAAAGGTATACAATACCGACTAATAAAGGTATACAATACCGACTAATAAAGGTATACAATACCGACTAATAAAGGTATACAATACCGACTAATAAAGGTCTACAATACCGACTAATAAAGGTCTACAATACCGACTAATAAAGGTATACAATACCGACTAATAAAGGTCTACAGTTTGGACAAGAAGAATATTAGGTACTGGGAGAATAAACAAGTAATAATATTACTAGAATTTCCGACAATATGTTAGGTAAAGTGACACATGCTTCAACTAATGAGATATTCTCCACAGGCAACGTTTCGCTCTCTAGGAACTTCATCAAGCTTAACGAACTTCATAGAGAGTGAAACGTTGCCACAGTGAAATGGCTCATTAGACGTATTTATGTTCTTTTACCTCAAAATAAGTCAGTAGGCGTCTGCAGTGTTCTTACAGTCTTCGTTCTGAATATTAATGTGTGAAGTAGTTTGGATAAGTATTTGGCACTGAAGTCACTTGGCACTGAAGTCACTTGGCACTGAAGCCCTTTGGCATTGAAGTTACTTGGCTGGCACTGGATAAGCACCTGAAGTCGGTTCCTGACCAGCTGGGCTGTGGCTCGTACGTTGGTTTGCGTGCAGCCAGCAGTAACAGCCTGGTTGATCAGGCTCTGATCCACCAGGAGGCCTGATCACAGACCGGGCCGCGGGGGCGTTGACCCCCGGAACTCTTTCCAGGTAAACTCCAGGCACTGAAGCCACTTGGCATTGAAGTCACTTGGCAGTGAAGTCACTTGGCAGTGAAGTCACTTGGCACTGAAGCCACTTGGCATTGAAGTCACTTGGCACTGAAGTCACTTGTCATTGATGTCTCTTGGCATTGAAGTCACTTGGCATTGAAGTCACTTGGCACTGAAGTCACTTGGCATTGAAGTCACTTGGCAGTGAAGTCACTTGGCACTGAAGTCACTTGTCATTGATGTCTCTTGGCATTGAAGTCACTTGGCACTGAAGTCACTTGGCACTGAAGTCACTTGGCATTGAAGTCACTTGGCATTGAAGTCACTTGGCACTGAAGTCACTTGGCACTGAAGTCACTTGGCATTGAAGTCACTTGGCACTGAAGTCACTTGGCATTGAAGTCACTTGGCATTGAAGTCACTTGGCACTGAAGTCACTTGTCATTGATGTCTCTTGGCATTGAAGTCACTTGGCATTGAAGTCACTTGGCATTGAAGTCACTTGGCATTGAAGTCACTTGGCATTGAAGTCACTTGGCATTGAAGTCACTTGGCATTGAAGTCACTTGGAATTGAAGCCACTTGGCAATGACATCCTTAAGTTCTTACATGAAGAAGAGTAAGTTGAATAACTGATGATTTTCATCACAGAGGTTTATAGTAGATGAAGAAAATTATGGGGGGCTTTATGGTAGGTGAAGGAAAATATGGGGGCTTTATGGTAGATGAAGGAAAATATGGGGGCTTTATGGTAGATGAAAATTATGGGGGGCTTTATGGTAGGTGAAGGAAAATATGGGGGCTTTATGGTAGATGAAAATTATGGGGGGCTTTATGGTAGGTGAAAATTATGGGGGGCTTTATGGTAGATGAAGGAAAATATGGGGGCTTTATGGTAGATGAAAATTATGGGGGGCTTTATGGTAGGTGAAGGAAAATATGGGGGCTTTATGGTAGATGAAAATTATGGGGGGCTTTATGGTAGATGAAGGAAAATATGGGGGCTTTATGGTAGATGAAAATTATGGGGGGCTTTATGGTAGGTGAAGGAAAATATGGGGGCTTTATGGTAGATGAAAATTATGGGGGGCTTTATGGTAGGTGAAAATTATGGGGGGCTTTATGGTAGATGAAGGAAAATATGGGGGCTTTATGGTAGATGAAAATTATGGGGGGCTTTATGGTAGGTGAAGGAAAATATGGGGGCTTTATGGTAGATGAAAATTATGGGGGGCTTTATGGTAGATGAAGGAAAATATGGGGGCTTTATGGTAGATGAAAATTATGGGGGGCTTTATGGTAGGTGAAGGAAAATATGGGGGCTTTATGGTAGATGAAAATTATGGGGGGCTTTATGGTAGGTGAAGGAAAATATGGGGGCTTTATGGTAGATGAAAATTATGGGGGGCTTTATGGTAGGTGAAGGAAAATATGGGGGCTTTATGGTAGATGAAAATTATGGGGGGCTTTATGGTAGGTGAAGGAAAATATGCTTTATGGTAGATGAAAATTATGGGGGGCTTTATGGTAGGTGCTTTATGGTAGATGAAAATTATGGGGGGCTTTATGGTAGGTGAAGGAAAATTATGGGGGGCTTTATGGTAGGTGAAGGAAAATATGCTTTATGGTAGATGAAAATTATGGGGGGCTTTATGGTAGGTGAAGGAAAATATGCTTTATGGTAGATGAAAATTATGGGGGGCTTTATGGTGAAGGAAAATATGCTTTATGGTAGATGAAAATTATGGGGGGCTTTATGGTAGGTGAAGGAAAATATGGGGGCTTTATGGTAGATGAAAATTATGGGGGGCTTTATGGTAGGTGAAGGAAAATATGGGGGGCTTTATGGTAGGAAAATTATGGGGGGCTTTATGGTAGATGAAGGAAAATTATGGGGGGCTTTATGGTAGGTGAAGGAAAATATGCTTTATGGTAGATGAAAATTATGGGGGGCTTTATGGTAGGTGAAGGAAAATATGGGGGGCTTTATGGTAGGTGAAGGAAAATTATGGGGGGCTTTATGGTAGGTGAAGGAAAATATGGGGGGCTTTATGGTAGATGAAAATATGGGGGGCTTTATGGTAGGTGAAGATGAAAATTATGGGGGGCTTTATGGTAGTTGAAGGAAAATATGGGGGCTTTATGGTAGATGAAAAATTATGGGGGGCTTTATGGTAGGTGAAGGAAAATATGGGGGGCTTTATGGTAGATGAAAATTATGGGGGGCTTTATGGTAGGTGAAGGAAAATATGGGGGCTTTATGGTAGATGAAAATTATGGGGGGCTTTATGGTAGGTGAAGGAAAATATGGGGGGCTTTATGGTAGATGAAAATTATGGGGGGCTTTATGGTAGGTGAAGGAAAATATGGGGGGCTTTATGGTAGATGAAAATTATGGGGGGCTTTATGGTAGGTGAAGGAAAATATGGGGGCTTTATGGTAGATGAAAATTATGGGGGGCTTTATGGTAGGTGAAGGAAAATATGGGGGCTTTATGGTAGATGAAAATTATGGGGGGCTTTATGGTAGGTGAAGGAAAATATGGGGGCTTTATGGTAGATGAAAATTATGGGGGGCTTTATGGTAGGTGAAGGAAAATATGGGGGGCTTTATGGTAGATGAAAATTATGGGGGGCTTTATGGTAGGTGAAGGAAAATATGGGGGGCTTTATGGTAGATGAAAATTATGGGGGGGGCTTTATGGTAGGTGAAGGAAAATATGGGGGCTTTATGGTAGATGAAAATTATGGGGGGCTTTATGGTAGGTGAAGGAAAATATGGGGGGCTTTATGGTAGGTGAAGGAAAATTATGGGGGGCTTTATGGTAGGTGAAGGAAAATATGGGGGCTTTATAGTAGATGAAAATTATGGGGGGCTTTATGGTAGGTGAAGGAAATTATGGGGGGCTTTATGGTAGGTGAAAAAATATGGGGGGCTTTATGGTAGGTGAAGGAAAATATGGGGGGGGGCTTTATGGTAGGTGAAGGAAAATATGGGGGGCTTTATGGTAGGTGAAGGAAAATATGGGGGGCTTTATGGTAGATGAAAATTATGGGGGGGGCTTTATGGTAGGTGAAGGAAAATATGGGGGGCTTTATGGTAGATGAAAATTATGGGGGGCTTTATAGGTAGGTGATGGTAGATGAAAATTATGGGGGGCTTTATGGTAGGTGAAGGAAAATATGGGGGGCTTTATGGTAGGTGAAGGAAAATATGGGGGGCTTTATGGTAGATGAAAATTATGGGGGGCTTTATGGTAGATGAAAATTATGGGGGGCTTTATGGTAGATGAAAATTATGGGGGGCTTTATGGTAGGTGAAATGGTAGATGAAAATTATGGGGGGCTTTATGGTACGTGAAGGAAACTATGGGGGGCTTTATGGTAGGTGAAGGAAATTATGGTGGGCTTTATGGTAGATGAAAATTATGGGGGGCTTTATGGTAGGTGAAAAATTATGGGGGGCTTTATGAAGGTATGGGGGCTTTATGGTAGATGAAAATTATGGGGGGCTTTATGGTAGGTGAAGGAAAATATGGGGGGCTTTATGGTAGGAAAATATGGGGGGGGGCTTTATGGTAGATGAAAATTATGGGGGGCTTTATGGTAGGTGAAGGAAAATTATGGGGGGCTTTATGGTAGGTGAAGGAAAATATGGGGGCTTTATGGTAGATGAAAATTATGGGGGGCTTTATGGTAGGTGAAGATGAAAATTATGGGGGGCTTTATAGGTGAAGGAAAATATGGGGGCTTTATGGTAGATGAAAATTATGGGGGGCTTTATGGTAGGTGAAGGAAAATATGGGGGCTTTATGGTAGATGAAAATTATGCTTTATGGTAGATGAAAATTATGGGGGGCTTTATGGTAGGTGATGGTAGGAAATGGGGGGCTTTATGGTATGAAGGGGGGGCTTTATGGTAGATGAAAATTATGGGGGGCTTTATGGTAGGGGAAGGAAAATATGGGGGGCTTTATGGTAGGTGAAAATTATGGGGGGGCTTTATGGTAGGTGAAGGAAAATATGGGGGGCTTTATGGTAGGTGAAAATTATGGGGGGCTTTATGGTAGGTGAAGGAAATTATGGGGGGCTTTATGGTAGGTGAAGGAAAATATGGGGGGCTTTATGGTAGGTGAAGGAAAATATGGAGGGCTTTATGGTAGATGAAAATTATGGGGGGGGCTTTATGGTAGGTGAAGGAAAATATGGGGGGCTTTATGGTAGATGAAAATTATGGGGGGCTTTATGGTAGGTGAAGGAAAATATGGGGGGCTTTATGGTAGGTGAAGGGCTTTATGGTAGATGAAAATTATGGGGGGCTTTATGGTAGGTGAAAAATTATGGGGGGCTTTATGGTAGGTGAAGGAAAATATGGGGGGCTTTATGGTAGATGAAAATTATGGGGGGCTTTATGGTAGGTGAAAAATGGGGGGCTTTATGGTATGAAGGAAAATATGGGGGCTTTATGGTAGATGAAAATTATGGGGGGCTTTATGGTAGGTGAAGATGAAAATTATGGGGGGCTTTATGGTAGCTTTATGGTATGAAAATTATGGGGGGCTTTATGGTAGGTGAAGGAAAATATGGGGGCTTTATGGTAGATGAAAATTATGGGGGGCTTTATGGTAGGTGAAGGAAAATATGGGGGCTTTATGGTAGATGAAAATTATGGGGGGATTTATGGTAGGTGAAGGAAAATATGGGGGCTTTATGGTAGATGAAAATTATGGGGGGCTTTATGGTAGGTGAAGGAAAATATGCTTTATGGTAGATGAAAATTATGGGGGGCTTTATGGTAGGTGAAGGAAAATATGGGGGCTTTATGGTAGATGAAAATTATGGGGGGCTTTATGGTAGGTGAAGGAAAATATGGGGGCTTTATGGTAGATGAAAATTATGGGGGGCTTTATGGTAGGTGAAGGAAAATATGGGGGGCTTTATGGTAGATGAAAAATTATGGGGGGCTTTATGGTAGGTGAAGGAAAATATGGGGGCTTTATGGTAGATGAAGAAAATTATGGGGGGCTTTATGGTAGGTGAAGGAAAATATGGGGGCTTTATAGTAGATGAAAATTATGGGGGGCTTTATGGTAGGTGAAGGAAAATATGGGGGGCTTTATGGTAGATGAAAATTATGGGGGGGCTTTATGGTAGGTGAAGGAAAATATGGGGGGCTTTATGGTAGATGCAAATTATGGGGGGCTTTATGGTAGATGAAAATTATGGGGGGGGCTTTATGGTAGGTGAAGGAAAATATGGGGGGCTTTATGGTAGGTGAAAATTATGGGGGGCTTTATGGTAGGTGAAGGAAAATATGGGGGGCTTTATGGTAGATGAAAATTATGGGGGGCTTTATGGTAGGTGAAGGAAAATATGGGGGGCTTTATGGTAGATGAAAATTATGGGGGGCTTTATGGTAGGTGAAGGAAAATATGGGGGGCTTTATGGTAGATGAAAATTATGGGGGGGGGGCTTTATGGTAGGTGAAAATTATGGGGGGCTTTATGGTAGATGAAAATTATGGGGGGGCTTTATGGTAGGTGAAGGAAATTATGGGGGGCTTTATGGTAGATGAAAATTATGGGGGGGGCTTTATGGTAGGTGAAGGAAAATATGGGGGGCTTTATGGTAGATGAAAATTATGGGGGGGGGGCTTTATGGTAGGTGAAGGAAATTATGGGGGGCTTTATGGTAGGTGAAGGAAAATATGGGGGGCTTTATGGTAGATGAAAATTATGGGGGGGGGTAGATGAAAATTATGGGGGGGGCTTTATGGTATGTGAAGGAAATTATGGGGGGTTTTGGTGGCTGAAGGAAATTATAGGGACTTTTTGGTGGGTGAAAGCAATTACGGAGGAGCTTTTGGTATCATATAGAAATTGAGGGGGGAGAGGGATTGGTGGGTGAAGGCAATTATAGGAAAGCTTTTGGTGACTGAAAGAAATTATGGGGTGACCCCCATCACCCCTGGGCACCTGTATTGCCTGTTTGGATTCCAGGTACTTGGCGGGTATCAGAAGAATTTAACATCCTCTCTGAGCTATCTGCTAAGGACATGCTATTCTTTTATTTAAGACTGTCAGTTGTGTCAGGTAGTTGTAAAAATGTAGATTATTAATATTATTATTATTATTATTATTATTATTATTATTATTTTCTAGACATTTGATGCAAGGATTGTAAAAGAGAAGGCTCTCTCCCCACCCTCCACTCCCTAAGGCCACTGTCAGTATAAAACAGAAGGAAAGTTGAAACATGTCATACCTTGCTGATAGAAACGGTCTGCAATTGACAGGAGAGATAAAAGTGAAGAATTAGACGCATGTGCAACATCTGGGTATCTTGTAGAGGTTTTGCCATCAAGTGGCTTTATCAGTTCAAATCATGGACACAGAAGACTATAGAAAAATATACAGAAGGCAGTGGTTGACGGGGTAATCAGTCCCTCAGCCTAGGAGCAGGTGAGGGACTGATAACCTCGTCATTCACTGTCTTCTGTGTATATTTCTACAGTCTTCACATTATGTCCATGCATTGTACCGATAAAGTCACTGGATGGCGAAACGTCTACAAATAAAGATACCCAGATGTTGCACATGTGTCTAATTCTTCATCTTGTCGATATTGTCTACCACTGATATCCACAGGTAAAAGTAGATGGAAGGTCTGTGCTACAAACTACCTTTTCTTTCTGTAGTACTGTTCCAGCTACAACTACTTGTGTTACTCAGCTGTCACTCACTGGGCTGTATGTACTTAAAGCTCTACATCTAATTACTACTAGTTCTACTTCTGGATGCTTTGACGCACTTGAATGCACGTAACCGGATATCCTGAGCTGCAGAGAGTGAGAGAGAATCTTACCTTCTCATAATAATAATAATAATAATAATAATAATAATAATAATAATAATAATAATTGCAAGCACAACATGGTGTATAGGACGAACAGGTCTCTGGTATTTCTTGGCAAGTCAATGTCTCGTCAGTCATTATAATCATCGTGCTAAATCGTCGTCTCCCACTTATTCCGTATACTCAGAAAGCCAAGGATTCCTCATGCACAAGTCACTCCTGTCAGTCATCGGTCACTCCTGTCAGTCATCGGTCACTCTTGTTAGTCACGGGCTACTCCTGTCAATCATCGGTCGCTCTTGTCAAGATTTTTGCTTACATCATGTAATCATTTCCGCAGTCATCAGAACTGAAAGGGTCGAGAGGGCCACACAAAATACCCGGATAATGGGACTGGTGGAGGACACACCGTTTTGATCCAAATGAAGAATGGATAGCTCCCCCAATTCCTTGGATCAAGTGATTTGATTAGCACCTCCTTTGCCTTGAAAGGAGTCATCAGTTCAAGGCCTCCACATCGAGGACTTTTCAAGGCTGACAAAAGAGTATTATTCAGACCATCGAGAACTTCAATCTCTGCTTCCTCCTACCCCCCCTCACTTTTTTTTCCTTGCTTTGACGTCCTTGCCTTATCTTTCTTCCAATAATTATCTATCATTGTAAACTTTTTTTTAAAGCTATAACAGTGACTCTTCCCTTGTCTATTCGGATAATTTGAATCACGAAATTGGAAGATAATTTCATTCCTATCTCATAAAAAAGTCCGTAAATTGCTGGTAGTGAGAGTGAGGAACTTCATCTGATGGTATCAATACACTGCGGGTACAGTATTTTAGTTGGGATAGCGCTAGGCGAGGGGGCAATTTTCCTTGTATCTTTTCCATAGCATTTTACATGCCAGTCGTCCGTCCGTAGCGTGTAACAAGGAGCGTAGTATATGTCGAGGACGAATCGTGAGGCATCGACCTGCTGACGAGGCTTATATAATATAACCTTGGAGCTCAGTGGTGAAACTTGTACATTTGCTAGCCTTGGGAGGTTATAAAAGATCTGTGATGTGACTCGCTTTTGGGCAAAGATTTCCAGAAACAACATAGTGCGACATTCAAGGCTAGAACAAAGACATCTGGGGAGCCACAACCAATACAGATGCTACGGTATCCAGTACCACCTGGAGATCAAAACATTGATGAAGGCTTTGCTGGTTCAGCAACTGCCTGGGTAAACAAACAAATGTTTAGACGGTATTGCATTCCCGACGCCTGTACCAGCAACAATACAGATATATCACACATATATATATATATAACATATATATGTAAGAATCGTGAACAAGCAATACAAACTTAGCAAGCGTCTCCCGGAACGAATCTGCTGAGATACCCTACTCATTCCTTCAGTATTGCAAGTTCCTCATGATGTGTTGATTGCAACACGAAAGGCCTATAACTATTATTCAGCTCCCCCTGTGATTGTTTTGTATATATATATATATATATATATATATATATATATATATATATATATATATATATATATATATATATATATATATATATATATATGTCGTGCCGAATAGGCAGAATTTGCGATCTTGGCTTAAATAGCAACGCTCATCTTGCCATATAGGACAAGTGAAAATTTGTGTATGCAATAATTTCGCCAAAATCATTCTGAATCTGACGAAAAAAATATATTTCACTGTGTTTGTTTAGTATTAAATTATTGTAAACAAATCTAAAATATATTTAGTTGGGTTAGGCTAAAATAAATTGTTCTTGTTATAATAAGGTTAGGTAAGTTTTCTAAGATTCTTTTGGTGCAAAATTAAAAATTTTTACATTAACATTAATGAAAAAAATATATTTTTAAACTTATAAGAGAAAATTTCAGAAAGAACTTAATTTAAATGAGTTCTTGCTAACTGACCAGTTTTACATATTCGGCACGACATATATATATATATATATATATATATATATATATATATATATATATATATATATATATATATATATATATATATATATATATATATATATATATCGGAGGAAGGGGTAGGGGTCGAAGATGGATGGAGAGAATGAGAATGAGAGAATGCAGTGTTGCAATAACATACAATGTATGTTGCTCAAGATAGGAAAGAGAGCAAGCGTGAGTATTATATGCAGGCAGTGTAATTGCCAGACACGTGAAGAATAATGTGCGCGCGCGCGCGCACACACACACACACACACACACACACACACACACACACACACACACACACACACACACACACACACACACACTGTGTGTGTGCCACTAACTACAATCTTCAACACGTCCATTGAAACTTTTCAACTACCTGAGGTATGGAAGACGGCAAATGTAGTTCCAATTTTTAAGGAAGGAGACAAACAAGAAGCATTAAACTATAGACCAGTGTCACTGACGTGTATAGTATACAAAATAATTTAGATGATTATCAGGAGGAGAGTCGTGCAGCACCTAGAATTAACAAGCTTATAAATGACAACCAGCAAGGCTTCAGGGAAGGGAAATCCTGTGTCACAAACCTGCTGGAGTTTTATGACAAAGTAACGGAAGTAAGACAATAGAGAGAAGGGTGGGTAGATTGCATCTTCTTGGACTGCAGGAAGGCCTTCGACACAGTTCCTCTCAAGAGATTAGTGCAAAAGCTAGAAGATCAGGTATGCATGACTGGAAAGGCACTCCAATGGATCAGAGAATACCTGACAGGGAGGTAACGAGTCCTGATACGTGACTAGGTGTCAGAGTGGGTGCCTGTGACGAGCGGGGTCCCACAGGGGTCAGTCCTAGGACCAATGCTGTTTTTGGTATGTGTGAATGACATGACGGAAGGGATAGACTCAGAAGTATCCCTGTTTGCAGATAATGTGAAGTTAATGTGAAGAATTAAATCGGATGAGGATCAGGCAGGACCACAAAGGGATCTGGACAGGCTGCAAGCCTGATCCTATAACTGGCTTCTCGAATTTAACCCTACCAAATGCTAAGCCATGAAGATCGGGTAAGGGCAAAGAAGACTGCAGAGTGCAGGCTAGGAGGCCAAGGACTGCAAACCTCACTCAAAGAAAAGAATCTTGGTGTGAGAATATTACCGAGCACATCTCCTGAGGCGCACATCAACCAGAAAATTGCTGCAGCATATGGGCGTCTGGCAAACCTGAGAATAGCGTTCCGACACCTCAGTAAGGAATCGTTCAAGATTGTACACCGTGTTTGTCAGGCCCATATTGGAGTACGGAGCACCAGTTTGGAACCCACACTCTTTGACTCAGATGAGTCAAAGGGATGTTAGGAAGTATTTCTTCAGTCATAGAGATGTCAGGAAGTGGAATAGTCTGGAAAGTGATGTAGTGGTTGCAGGAACCATATATAGTTTTAAGATGAGGTTTGATAAAGCTCATGGAGCAGGGAGAGAAAGGACCTAGTAGGGATCAGTGAGGAGGCGGGGCCAGGAGCTATGACTCGTCCCTTGTAACCCCAAATAGGTGAGTACACACACACACACACACACACACACACACACACACACACACAAGCACAAACACACACACACACACACACACACACACACACACACACACACACACACACACACACACACACACACACAAGCACAAACACACACACACACACACACACACACACACACACACACACACACACACACACACACACACACACACACACACACACAAGCACAAACACACACACACACACACACACACACACACACACAAGCACAAACACACACACACACACACACACACACACACACACACACACACACACACACACACAAGCACAAACACACACACACACACACACACACACACACACACACACACACAAGCACAAACACACACACACACACACACACACACACACACACACACACACACACACACACACACACACACACACACACACACACACACACACACACACACACAAGCACAAACACACATTCACACACCCTGTTGCAGAGTCCCACTAAAAATAATTAAAGCAACAACATAGCGAAAAGGAAATGGAGAGTGTATCTAGGTTACTGGAGGCTGGAGGCTGTATAAACACCCAGCACAGCTGTGTTTCTCTCTGTTTAATGACAAGACCAACAAGAGCTGAGTATCAAGGTGAGACTCGTACAGAAAAAGAGCTGAGTATCAAGGTGAGACTCGTACAGAACAAGAGCTGAGTATCAAGGTGAGACTCGTACAGAACAAGAGCTGAGTATCAAGGTGAGACTCGTACAGAACAAGAGCTGAGTATCAAGGTGAGACTCGTACAGAACAAGAGCTGAGTATCAAGGTGAGACTCGTACAGAACAAGAGCTGAGTATCAAGGTGAGACTCGTACAGAAGAAGAGCTGAGTATCAAGGTGAGACTCGTACAGAACAAGAGCTGAGTACCAAGGTGAGACTCGTACAGTGCAAGAGCTAAGTATCAAGGTGAGACTCGTACAGAACAAGAGCTGAGTATCAAGGTGAGACTCGTACAGAACAAGAGCTGAGTATCAAGGTGAGACTCGTACAGAACAAGAGCTGAGAATCAAGGTGAGACTCGTACAGAACAAGAGCTGAGTATCAAGGTGAGACTCCTACAGAACAAGAGCTGAGTATCAAGGTGAGACTCGTACAGAACAAGAGCTGAGTATCAAGGTGAGACTCGTACAGAACAAGAGCTGAGAATCAAGGTGAGACTCGTACAGAACAAGAGCTGAGTATCAAGGTGAGACTCCTACAGAACAAGAGCTGAGTATCAAGGTGAGACTCGTACAGAACAAGAGCTGAGTATCAAGGTGAGACTCGTACAGAACAAGAGCTGAGAATCAAGGTGAGACTCGTACAGAACAAGAGCTGAGTATCAAGGTGAGACTCCTACAGAACAAGAGCTGAGTATCAAGGTGAGACTCGTACAGAACAAGAGCTGAGTATCAAGGTGAGACTCGTACAGAACAAGAGCTGAGAATCAAGGTGAGACTCGTACAGAACAAGAGCTGAGTATCAGGGTGAGACTCGTACAGAACAAGAGCTGAGTATCAGGGTGACACTCATGCAGAACTAGAGCTGAATATCAAGAGGGAAATGATACAGTATTTTCACTGTTTTATAATTACGTAAGAATTACAAGTGGACGTGGAAAGGTTTGAAATAAAGAGAGAGAGAGAAACATGTGAGTAACGAGCCGTGAGAAGACTCCAGGGGAATAATGTCAACAAACACTCAAGAGATGAAACTGTAGAGAGGAAAGTGGAACGAATTTTAAATGAGAAATAAATGGAAATCCCACAAGGCAAGAAGACCAAAGAAAAGCATGTAGTGAGTGGACGTGTAGATGCAGCTAAGAGGAGTGAACTTACAGAACTTACAGAAGCAGGTACGAGGAGACATAATGAATATTTAGATGCAAGCAGTAAGAGAAATAATTATACAGAATGAACGTTTAGAAGCAGGTAAGACGATACATATAATGAATGAATATTAAGATGCAACCAAGACCAGACATAAATGAACACAAATAACTCGCACAAAGTGGAGAGAAAAGCTGACGGACGACGTTTAGGTTCGAGTTTGGACCATTATCTAGTTACATCATCACTTGAGAATGTGCTGGCTATTTGGGTATTGTTCCAGTCACAGTATCGTGCCTCTTTATTCTTTACAGACGTAAATATAATGAATTAACATTTAGAAGAGGCTAAGATAAAAAATCAAAACACACATGAAATAAGCAAGTTTACCTTTTTTTTTTTTAAAGAAAACGAGGCTTAATTAACATTTCTTCACGAGAACAGATGAAAGAAACCCTCACTTTATTTAACCTCGTTTAAACTAACCTGATATACACAAATATAGCATTTCTAAATTCAGGTTACATTAAGGCAGCGAAAAACTAGTATCAAAACTACAGAAATTTAATAACAGTTTCTTAATATAGTTAATATAATATGTAATAATATATCGGTCTAGCTACGCCCCCAGAATACGTACACCGAGAGGTATATGTCGTGCCGAACAGGTAAAATTGGTCAATTAGCAAGAACTCATTTAAAATTAAGTCCTTTCTAAAACTTTCTCTTATATGTTTAAAGATATATTTTTTCATTTATTTTTATGTAAAAATTAATAATTTTGTACCAAAAGAACCTTAGAAAACTTACCTAACCTTATGATAACAAGCGCAATTTAATTTAGCCTAATCCAACTAAATATATTTTAGATAATTTTACAATAATTTAATAATAAACACAATGAAATATATTTTTTCGTTAGGTTCAGAATGATTTTTGTGAAATTATTGCATATACAAATTTTCGCTTCCTTTATTCGGCAAGAAGAGCGCTGCTATTTAAGACAAAATAACAAGTTTTGCTTATCAGGCACACACACACACACACACACACACACACACACACACACACACACACACACACACACACACACACACACACACACACACACACACACACACACTGGAGGCCAGGAGGGTCAGGGGAGACATGATAACGACATATAAAATACTGCGCGGAATAGACAAGGTGGACAAAGACGGGATGTTCCAGAGAAGGGACACAGACACAAGAGGTCACAATTGGAATTTGAAGACTCAGATGAATCAAAGGGATGTTAGGAAGTATTTCTTCAGTCATAGAGTAGTCAGGCCATGGAATAGCCTAGAAAGTGAAGTAGTGGAGGCGGGAACCATACATAGTTTTAAGGCGAGGTATGATAAAGCTCATGGAGCAGGGAGAGAGAGGACCTAGTAGCAATCAGTGAAGAGGCGGGGCCAGGAGCTGTGACTCGACCCCTGCAACCACAAATAGGTGAGTACAAATAGGTAAGTACACACACACATGTATATATATATATATATATATATATATATATATATATATATATATATATATATATATATATATATATATATCAGCGTATATACACTGAGAGTTGAGTTCACTGTAATCCCTAAAGTATTCTTGTATGGTGATGTAAAGGTTATGTGTGATGTTAGTGATGCTAGTGTAGTTGACAACCTTTAAACGCCATTAACCAACCAATCTACCAGCCACGATAATGTGACTTCTTCGTTGTTTATAATACAGTGTAATATTCAGATCTGTCTGAAGTCAACCTGAAACATTGTGATAGTTGGCAGGTATGTTAGATGAAGGTAGGAGAATGTTAGATAAAGGTAGGAGAATGTTAGATAAAGGTAGGAGAATGTTAGATGAAGGTAGGAGAATGTTAGATGAAGGTAGGAGAATGTTAGATAAAGGTAGGAGAATGTTAGATGAAGGTAGGAGAATGTTAGATGAAGGTAGGAGAATGTTAGATAAAGGTAGGAGAATGTTAGATAAAGGTAGGAGAATGTTAGATGAAGGTAGGA
This sequence comes from Cherax quadricarinatus, assembly GCF_038502225.1. Classification (NCBI taxonomy): domain Eukaryota; kingdom Metazoa; phylum Arthropoda; class Malacostraca; order Decapoda; family Parastacidae; genus Cherax; species Cherax quadricarinatus. Next base: position 7,208,516 of record NC_091348.1, read on the forward strand.
GAATGTTAGATGAAGGTAGGAGAATGTTAGATGAAGGTAGGAGAATGTTAGATAAAGGTAGGAGAATGTTAGATGAAGGTAGGAGAATGTTAGATGAAGGTAGGAGAATGTTAGATGAAGGTAGGAGAATGTTAGATGAAGGTAGGAGAATGTTAGATAAAGGTAGGAGAATGTTAGATGAAGGTAGGAGAATGTTAGATGAAGGTAGGAGAATGTTAGATGAAGGTAGGAGAATGTTAGATAAAGGTAGGAGAATGTTAGATAAAGGTAGGAGAATGTTAGATGAAGGTAGGAGAATGTTAGATGAAGGTAGGAGAATGTTAGATGAAGGTAGGAGAATGTTAGATAAAGGTAGGAGAATGTTAGATGAAGGTAGGAGAATGTTAGATGAAGGTAGGAGAATGTTAGATGAAGGTAGGAGAATGTTAGATGAAGGTAGGAGAATGTTAGATGAAGGTAGGAGAATGTTAGATAAAGGTAGGAGAATGTTAGATGAAGGTAGGAGAATGTTAGATAAAGGTAGGAGAATGTTAGATGAAGGTAGGAGAATGTTAGATGAAGGTAGGAGAATGTTAGATGAAGGTAGGAGAATGTTAGATGAAGGCAGGCAAATGTTAGATGAAGGCAAGCAAATGTTAGATGAAGGCAGGCAAATGTTAGATGAAGGCAGGCAAATGTTAGATGAAGGCAAGCAAATGTTAGATGAAGGCAAGCAAATGTTAGATGAAGGCAGGCAAATGTTAGATGAAGGCAAGCAAATGTTAGATGAAGGCAAGCAAATGTTAGATGAAGGCAAGCAAATGTTAGATGAAGGCAGGCAAATGTTAGATGAAGGCAAGCAAATGTTAGATGAAGGCAGGCAAATGTTAGATGAAGGCAAGCAAATGTTAGATGAAGGCAAGCAAATGTTAGATGAAGGCAGGCAAATGTTAGATGAAGGCAAGCAAATGTTAGATGAAGGCAAGCAAATGTTAGATGAAGGCAAGCAAATGTTAGATGAAGGCAAGCAAATGTTAGATGAAGGCAAGCAAATGTTAGATGAAGGCAAGCAAATGTTAGATGAAGGCAAGCAAATGTTAGATGAAGGCAAGCAAATGTTAGATGAAGGCAAGCAAATGTTAGATGAAGGCAAGCAAATGTTAGATGAAGGCAAGCAAATGTTAGATGAAGGCAAGCAAATGTTAGATGAAGGCAAGCAAATGTTAGATGAAGGCAGGCAAATGTTAGATGAAGGCAAGCAAATGTTAGATGAAGGCAAGCAAATGTTAGATGAAGGCAAGCAAATGTTAGATGAAGGCAAGCAAATGTTAGATGAAGGCAAGCAAATGTTAGATGAAGGCAAGCAAATGTTAGATGAAGGCAAGCAAATGTTAGATGAAGGCAAGCAAATGTTAGATGAAGGCAAGCAAATGTTAGATGAAGGCAAGCAAATGTTAGATGAAGGCAAGCAAATGTTAGATGAAGGCAGGCAAATGTTAGATGAAGGCAAGCAAATGTTAGATGAAGGCAAGCAAATGTTAGATGAAGGCAGGCAAATATTAGGTGAAGGCAAGCAAATGTTAGATGAAGGCAAGCAAATGTTAGATGAAGGCAAGCAAATGTTAGATGAAGGCAGGCAAATGTTAGATGAAGGCAAGCAAATGTTAGATGAAGGCAGGCAAATGTTAGATGAAGGCAAGCAAATGTTAGATGAAGGCAAGCAAATGTTAGATGAAGGCAGGCAAATGTTAGATGAAGGCAAGCAAATGTTAGATGAAGGCAGGCAAATGTTAGATGAAGGCAAGCAAATGTTAGATGAAGGCAAGCAAATGTTAGATGAAGGCAAGCAAATGTTAGATGAAGGCAAGCAAATGTTAGATGAAGGCAGGCAAATGTTAGATGAAGGCAAGCAAATGTTAGATGAAGGCAAGCAAATGTTAGATGAAGGCAAGCAAATGTTAGATGAAGGCAAGCAAATGTTAGATGAAGGCAAGCAAATGTTAGATGAAGGCAGGCAAATGTTAGATGAAGGCAAGCAAATGTTAGATGAAGGCAAGCAAATGTTAGATGAAGGCAAGCAAATGTTAGATGAAGGCAAGCAAATGTTAGATGAAGGCAAGCAAATGTTAGATGAAGGCAAGCAAATGTTAGATGAAGGTAGGCAAATGTTAGATGAAGGCAGGCAAATATTAGGTGAAGGCAAGCAAATGTTAGATGAAGGCAAGCAAATGTTAGATGAAGGTAGGCAAATGTTAGATGAAGGCAAGCAAATGTTAGATGAAGGCAAGCAAATGTTAGATGAAGGCAAGCAAATGTTAGATGAAGGCAAGCAAATGTTAGATGAAGGCAAGCAAATGTTAGATGAAGGCAAGCAAATGTTAGATGAAGGCAAGCAAATATTAGGTGAAGGCAAGCAAATGTTAGATGAAGGCAGGCAAATATTAGGTGAAGGCAGGCAAATATTAGGTGAAGGTAGGAGAATGTTAGATGAAGGCAGGCAAATGTTAGATGAAGGCAAGCAAATATTAGGTGAAGGCAAGCAAATGTTAGATGAAGGCAAGCAAATATTAGGTGAAGGCAGGCAAATATTAGGTGAAGGCAAGCAAATATTAGGTGAAGGCAAGCAAATGTTAGATGAAGGCAAGCAAATATTAGGTGAAGGCAAGCAAATATTAGGTGAAGGCAAGCAAATGTTAGATGAAGGCAAGCAAATATTAGGTGAAGGCAAGCAAATATTAGGTGAAGGCAAGCAAATGTTAGATGAAGGCAGGCAAATATTAGGTGAAGGCAGGCAAATATTAGGTGAAGGTAGGAGAATGTTAGATGAAGGCAGGCAAATGTTAGATGAAGGCAAGCAAATATTAGGTGAAGGCAAGCAAATGTTAGATGAAGGCAAGCAAATATTAGGTGAAGGCAGGCAAATATTAGGTGAAGGCAAGCAAATATTAGGTGAAGGCAAGCAAATGTTAGATGAAGGCAAGCAAATATTAGGTGAAGGCAAGCAAATGTTAGATGAAGGCAAGCAAATATTAGGTGAAGGCAGGCAAATATTAGGTGAAGGTAGGAGAATGTTAGATGAAGGCAGGCAAATGTTAGATGAAGGCAGGCAAATGTTAGATGAAGGTAGGCAATGTTAGATGAAGGTAGGAGAATGTTAGATGAAGGCAGGCAAATGTTAGATGAAGGCAGGCAAATATTAGGTGAAGGTAGGCAATGTTAGATGAAGGTAGGAGAATGTTAGATGAAGGCAGGCAAATGTTAGATGAAGGTAGGCAATGTTAGATGAAGGTAGGAGAATGTTAGATGAAGGCAGGCAAATGTTAGATGAAGGCAGGCAAATATTAGGTGAAGGCAGGCAAATGTTAGATGAAGGCAGGCAAATATTAGGTGAAGGCAGGCAAATGTTAGATGAAGGCAGGCAAATATTAGGTGAAGGTAGGAGAATGTTAGATGAAGGCAGGCAATGTTAGATGAAGGCAGACAAATGTTAGATAAAGGCAGACAAATGTTAGATAAAGGCAGACAAATGTTAGATGAAGGCAGACAAATGTTAGATGAAGGCAGACAAATGTTAGATAAAGGCAGACAAATGTTAGATGAAGGCAGACAAATGTTAGATAAAGGCAGACAAATGTTAGATAAAGGCAGACAAATGTTAGATAAAGGCAGGCAAATGTTAGATAAAGGCAGGCAAATGTTAGATAAAGGCAGGCAAATGTTAGATAAAGGCAGGCAAATGTTAGATAAGAAATATAAAGTTGAAGAAGACTGAGATTATTTACAACAGTGTTTTATACAAATGAGGATGGAGTAGTGTCTTTGAGGTTATTATTATTATTATTATTATTATTATTATTATTATTATTATTATTATTATCATTATTATTATTATATCTAGTAGAAGACGCTAAACTCATGAAGGTCATAACCACGCTTGGGAAGTGTGAGGTAATCAGGTTTCATCCGAGGAAGGAGAAGGTTAGGTTAGGTCAGGTCACGTTAGGTTTGATAAGCATAATAAATACAGTATATTAAGCTCATCATGACAGTTGAAGTACGAATAATTAGAGGCGATGTCTAAACTTTTGATACTTGAGAGAAGATCAGTGAATTACTGGTTCAAGTATTTCTGTGTCGTTGGAGCTGAACTAAGGGACTGATAACCTCAAAACTTCTCCGCTATGTTGATGGACCGATTACATTATCTTTACTTCTCTGGTACTCCTACTATCTCTGTGTTTGACTGAAGAAGCCTACAAACATTAAAATGTATTTCCTTAAGATACCTGCTGTCCCTGTTCACCTAGCAGTAAAATGTGTACCTGGGTGTTAGTCGACTGATGCGGGTCGCATCCTGGGACAAAATTGACCTAATTTGCCGGATACGCTCAGCATAACAAGTGGTTTTTTATATATTGGTATGTCATTGATGTCAGCTAGGACTGTATACCTTGTACATGTACTTGTAGAAATAAAGATTATTATTATTATTAATATTATTGTCTTTACTTCCCTCTTATGCCTGCTGCCTCTGTATTTAACTAAAACAGAGCCTACTGTCTAAGCGAAACGTTTCAGTCAACAATTAAGATACCTAACTGTAGAACATACGTCTTACTCTTCAACTTCTCAGTATTATGTACCATTTGCAAAATACTGCATTGTTCTGTACTTCTGGCAATACAGCTGTTCAGCAAACAATGGTCGTGGTCAAAAAAAATTAAATTTGGTGCATATAAGGAGGAAAATATTTTGAAAGATGTTTATGCTGCAGACATGTAATTGATATAAATATGGTGGAAATAACCAGAGAAGAGAAAAATAATGGGCCTAATTACAAAAATGGTAGAGTGACCGTGTAACATAACTTCTTAGGGGTTTTAACAGAATTTGTTAATATTTTCAGCTACTATTCACAAATGACCCGCATTTAGGAAAGCAACTTCATGACGACGTTTTGGTCCTGAGTCATTGTGGCTTAACAGTGGTCTAGGATGGACCGAAATGTCGTCATACGGTTTATCTCCTAAGTTCCAGTTATTTGTGAACTGTTCCAGCTATGGACTTCAGCTTAACTTCAAAGGTTTTATGGAACAAATCAAACACACACAACCAGAAAACGTAGTATTTTTACCAACATAAAATGACAGTGAAACTTCATAAAATTACAGGTTAATTTTATTATTCAGAGTAGTATTAACGGTATACAAAAATGCATTAGAATTTCTCTTTAGAAAGAAAAGAGATTAAAGATATGTAGAGACAAGATGAACTAACAGAGAGTTAGGAACCAGGTCACCTGGATCATGTATAATGTAATGAGTGTGTCAGTGTTGGATCTTGCCCTGACACACTCAGCCTTCCTCCACTTGTTGCACACGTGTCTTAATTCTTCATCTTGTCAGTATTGTGTATCATACATGTACAACCTGTCAGACACGGCAACATCATGGAATCTTAGTTCAGAGGACGTACGTCTTCACATTCTTTCACAATAAAGATACCCAGATGTTACACGTGTCTAATTTTTTTCCGCTTTGTTTCTGTCTCTGGTGAGTCATTAGAACACTTGAAATACATTAGTTCCTCAGACGTTAGTAGCACTGCGGCTAACCAAGGACTCGAACACATGATGTTTTGGCCCGCCTCATGGTGAGCGAAAATCACATGACGCTCTAACCTGTGGATAAACATGTGTACATTGAAGCAAAATGAGAAAACTGACGAAGAAATCCACATGTTTGGAAGAATATGTCTAGTGATGTGCCACGAGGATCACTACTTCCCCCAGTACTGTTTCTAACGTATATGTAGGATTTGCCAGAGTTACTACAGTATCACTTTACATCCTCAGTGCGTCATCCCCGGTATTATCCTCCATCCTCGGTGCACCGTCTGTTCCCCAAGAGTCTGAGAGTCATGCTGCTGGTCACTTGCGCCAATAGAAATATAAGAGTCAAGGCTGGAGCATGAAACTCAAACACTGGGAGACGTTCTTGAATAACTCCAAATATTTGTGGAGCAGCAGCTGTATGTTGCGCACTGTGAGCCAAGTGTCGCATTGACGAGGAACACGAATATTTTATATAAGAAACTGACAAATTACTCAATGATACTTTCTCTGAAGACGATGCCTGGCTTATTCGGCAGTGGAAGTGGAACAGAATTCTTCCTCCGTAAGCCATGCATGTTGTAAGAGGCGACTAAAATGCCAGGAGCAAGGGGCTAGTAACCCCTTCTCTTGTATAAATTACTAAATTTAAAAAGAGAAACTTTCATTTTTCTTTTTGGGCCACCCTGCCTTGGTGGGATATGGCCGGTTTATTGAAATATACATTATATATATATATATATATATATATATATATATATATATATATATATATATATATATATATATATGCAACGGATATAGCCCCACTCCGTACAGGTGGCTATATCCGTCGTTTTTAGTAACTGTGGGATTTCACCCTTGTTTATGCTCCTCCATAGTATACTTAGGGCACGCGAAAAGGGTTTCTTGCAGTTCTTAATAAACACGAAGTTCACGAGTCTGGGCTTGAGTGCATGGGCATGTTGCCAATGGCTTTTTAAAAATCCAGTAGAGTTAGGGGTATGTCAGAAATTTGGCATACATTGACAGGGTTTTGAGGCTCATGAAAAATAATTTGGATTGTCTATCTTTAGACTTATTAATGGCTCCCTAAACACAGAGACATATTGAGACTTCAGTATCTCACTCTTTTCTTTGTTGTCAACTGTGTAAGTTCCATCTTGTCTGAGCAAGGACCTGATACTAAATGTGGTTTTTGATTTGTTTATAGCATATGAAAAGAAACATTTTGAATTTCTTTCGATTTCACTAATTGCTCTTAGCTCCTCTTGTCTCTCCTCGATACTGTATGAACCATTTAACTTATGCTCAATATTTTCCATTTCTCTGGTCAGTGCTTCCTTCCGTGTTTCAGATAATCTAGCCCCAATGAGGAGCTCATTGATTCTTCGCCTTCTGTAGAGGGAGCGTCTCCCTCCAGTTTACTCCTTCTCTTCTGTTTTCTTAGAGGAATATGTCTTGAACATACTTCAGCTGGCAGAAAGTTGATCCTTTCACGGCACCAGTTTGGATCATAGTATGTTATTTAAAATATCTTCCCAACATGTTTCATTTATGACATGGTTTACCTGATCCCAGTTGATGTTCCTGTTGTTGAAGTTGAATTTGGTGAAGGCACCCTTGTAGCTATAGGATTCTGCTGATCAGGACCAATGTGCATGTAAGTCTGGACTTCGATTAGACTGTGATCTGAATTAGTCGTTTTTTATATTGTTATGTTTCTTACCATGTTCTCATTATTTGTGAAAATAAGATCAAGTGTGTTTTCCAATCTTGTTGGCTCCACTATCTGTTGGCTTAGGGTTTATTTATGGCAGAGATTCAGCACTCATGTGCGTGTGACTTGACATCTGAGCCGCATCCATCGATTGTCTCTGCTATAACATTTGCCACAGTCTTACATTTTGTATGTCTTAGACTGAAATCACCAAGCTTGAAGATGTTTGGGATGGGGCTGGAAGGTTTATCAGATAGCAATAAATTTTCAGTAACTGTTCCTTGAACTGTTGAGAAGTTGTATCTGGTGGCTTATATACAACCACAATGACGAAGTTTTGTTAGAAGTTTTGTGGTGTTCAGTAGCTGTGTACAGCTGAGCAACTCCCTGACACACAGGCCAACCCCTTTTCCCCTGCTGCCTGTTCTTTCTGTCGCATCTAAGTAAGTTGTACATTGTTATCCATATTTTGTTGCCAAAGTGATTTTTTGTGTGGGTCTCTGTGAAGGTTGCAAACATCGCACTTGACTCCTGTAGAAGTCCACTGATGAAAGGTATTTTGTTGGTATTGGATGGCTTAAGGTTCTATATATTAGCAAATACAAATGAAGTCGTGTTGCGTGTTTGTTGGGTGGATTTTGTCGTTGGCATCACTAGTTATGGTTGTGGAGGAAAGGCCACTGGGTGTGTCTCCAGTCCAAAAAGGAATTCTTTCTGTTTCTCTTTCATTTCCTGCAACTAAAAAATCACTTGGAGTGGGTCTATCGTAACTACTATGGTATGTTTTATGGGATCTGTACCTCCTGGTCCCTTTTGAATGGTATGCAGGGCAGTTGGTGTTGTAGCATTGTTTTGAGAACTGAAGAGTGACACATTTCAGGGTGGAAGAATTTGCAGGAGGTAGAGCGACACGGTACTTTAGACAGGAGGCCGCGGCATTGTTTGGGAAGCTCAGAGTTGCTAGAAGTAGTTTCTAGAAGTAGACCAACATTTTCCCCCGAAGCAGACTCTTCCTCCACTACATCTGTAATGGGAGCTGTGGTCTTGTGTAATGGTAGCTGTTATTTTTTTAAAGCTGTAGTGGTGGGCGTGGTAAAGTCTAGAGCTGTTAACCTGCCTCAACTTACTTCAAAGCCCAACTCTGTCTGAGGTACACAAACACCCCCCAGGATGCCACCCACACCAGTCGGCTAACATCCAGGTTCCTACTTGCTAGTTGAACAGGGGCAGCAGGTGTCAGGAAACATGAGAAACGTTTACACCCGTAACAGGCATCGAACCCCGGACACTCAGTATGTAAGCTGAGTGCGCTACTAACCGAGCCACGGAACACCCTTTCTTAGGGCTGGCACCTAAAGTTTTGCACACGTGGCTGTTAAATCTATTTGCACTTCAGAAGTCTATCAGTGCTTGAAGACATAATTAGTAGTATTCTGAAAAAGATCTGAACATTTTGTGGAAATATATTTAAGAAATAGATATACATGTAGAAGATTTGAAATTTCCCTGTGTCTAACCGAGCACCCTGCTTGAAAAAAAAAATATTTCTCACGTAGTTTCTCCCCTTGCAACATTTCTTCCCCATTTTTCTTCCCATCAATGGCTTTGAATTCCTTCCGCAATCTGGCAACCCTGCCTGAGCACAGCATGGTGTGCCATGACCTCCGGTGACCTCCCGTGACCTAGGCCGCAGCCTTCCTGCCTCCAGGCGCCCCAGTATGCTAATTTTATCTCCTCATCTCGTGAATTAACCACAAACTCCAGCGTAGCATGACATGTTATAATGTTAATCTTTACTCAGCCTTCATGACTCTTAACTGGTACACCGTTTTTTTATTAATAAAATAATAGTAAATAACAGTAATAATAATAATAATAGCAATTAATAATAATAATAGGAATAGAAATTAATATTAATTGTAATAATAGCAAATAATAATAGTTAATAATTAATAAAAATAAATAGTAAATAATAATAAATAATAATAGCTTTAAGTAAGAACACTTCCATAACAAACTGAGATACAAACAAAATCTGAGAAGATTCTCAACAGGTTCGGATAAACCATACCACGGGTGGGGATAGAACCCGCGGTCGGAGAGTCTCAAAACTCCAGACCGTCGCGTTAGCCACTGGACCAGCTAGCCACAATAAGATTCGTCCAACTAGGTATATTTCTACACCATAGGAAGGTTAGCATAGGCACCACTGTGACCACAAATGCAAGTTTTTACAGACGAATCTCCAGCTAGCGTGGCCGTGACGAACTCTAGCTCAAGTCCCCTCAAATACGTCAACATGACTCACGAAATCGTAATGACACGATTGCAAACAAACCATACCCCGGGCGGGGATAGAATCCGCGATCAGAGAGTCTCAAAACTCCAGACCGTCTGATCGTGGGTTCTATCCCCGCCCGTGGTATGGTTTGTTTGCAATCGTGTCATTACGATTTCGTGAGTCAGGTTCAGATACTCCAAATCTCCGCCACGTGAATCCTCCCCGAGCTTATAGTTTTACCAAAACGTTTTTTTTTTTTTGTACGTTAGTCCGACCTAATTATGCAAATGTGTTGTGCAAGGAGTGTTGATTCCAGGCTGGTGTTGCAAGTTCAATGTTGATCCCTTCTTGATTTCTCAGCCGTGTCTGAAATATTTGCCGGATATTTCATATTGTATCCATAATTTATTTTAAAGCGATGAGGGGAGTGGAGATGAGGGGAGTGAAGATGAAGGAAGTGGAGATGACGGGAGTGAAAATGAAGGGGGTGGAGATAAGGGGAGTGAAAATGAAGGGAGTGGAGATGAGGGGAGTGGAAATGAAGGGAGTAGAGATGAGGGGAGTGAAGATGGAGTGGAGATGAGGGGAGTGAAAATGAAGGGAGTGGAGATGAGGGGAGTGGAGATGAAGGGAGTGGAGATGAGGGGAGTGGATATGAGGGGAGTGAAGATGAGGGGATTGGAGATGGGAGTGGAGATGAAGGGAGTGGAGATGAGGGGAGTGAAGATGAAGGGAGTGGAGATGAGGGGAGCGGAGATGAAGGGAGTGGAGATGAGGGGAGTGGAGATGAAGGGAGTGGAGATGAGGGGAGTGAAGATGAAGGGAGTGCAGATGAGGGGAGTGAAAATGAAGGAAGTGGAGATGAGGGGAGTGGAGATGAAGGGAGTGGAGATGAGGGGAGTGGATATGAGGGGAGTGAAGATGAGGGGATTGGAGATGGGAGTGGAGATGAAGGGAGTGGAGATGAGGGGAGTGAAGATGAAGGGAGTGGAGATGAGGGGAGCGGAGATGAAGGGAGTGGAGATGAAGGGAGTGGAGATGAGGGGAGTGGAGATGAAGGGAGTGGATATGAGGGGAGCGGAGATGAGGGGAGTGGAGATGAAGGGAGTGGAGATGAGGGGAGTGGAGATGAAGGGAGTGGAGATGAGGGGAGTGAAGATGAAGGGAGTGCAGATGAGGGGAGTGAAGATGAAGGGAGTGCAGATGAGGGGAGCGGAGATGAAGGGAGTGGAGATGAGGGGAGTGAAGATGAAGGGAGTGGAGATGAGGGGAGCGGAGATGAAGGGAGTGGAGATGAGGGGAGTGGAGATGAAGGGAGTGGAGATGAGGGGAGTGAAGATGAAGGGAGTGCAGATGAGGGGAGTGAAAATGAAGGAAGTGGAGATGAGGGGAGTGGAGATGAAGGGAGTGGAGATGAGGGGAGCGGAGATGAGGGGAGTGGAGATGAGGGGAGTGGAGATGAAGGGAGTGGAGATGAGGGGAGTGGAGATGAGGGGAGTGGAGATGAGGGGAATGAAAATGAGAGACATGATGGGGGAGAAATGAGGTGAATAGTGATGAGGAAGGTGACGATACGAGATGATGATGATATGTGATAGTGACACTGACGAGGATGATGATAACACCGGGATGATTCAGATGTGATAGTGACACTGACGAGGATGATGATAACACCGGGATGATTCAGATGTGATAGTGACACTGACGAGGATGATGATAACACCGGGATGATTCAGATGTGATAGTGACACTGACGAGGATGATGATAGTGACACTGACGAGGATGATGATAACACCGGGATGATTCAGATGTGATAGTGACACTGACGAGGATGATGATAACACCGGGATGATTCAGATGTGATAGTGACACTGACGAGGATGATGATAACACCGGGATGTGATAGTGACACTGACGAGGATGATGATAACACCGGGATGGATGATAGTGACACTGACGAGGATGATGATAACACCGGGATGATTCAGATATGATAGTGACACTGACGAGGATGATGATAACACCGGGATGATTCAGATGTGATAGTGACACTGACGAGGATGATGATAACACCGGGATGATTCAGATGTGATAGTGACACTGACGAGGATGATGAGATGATAGTGACACTGACGAGGATGATGATAACACCGGGATGATTCAGATGTGATAGTGACACTGACGAGGATGATGATAACACCGGGATGATTCAGATGTGATAGTGACACTGACGAGGATGATGATAACACCGGGATGATTCAGATGATACGAAGATAATTATGATGACAATGATAATTACAAAGCTGATAATTACATAACATACAGTACAGTACAACTTCCAACAGTCACATTCTCCGCTACTGTATTTTTCGCCCATGTATTTCCGTTTGGTGTATTTTCATCCGATGTATTTTTAAACTATTTTATTTTGTATAATGTATCTTTGCCTTGTTAAATTATTTTCTTCAATCTTCATTTATTTATCGAATTATGTAACTATGTATACTACGTCATTTATTCAGTATAATGTATTTAGTTATGTATAATCTGTATAATTTTCTCTATTTATTATACATTATGTATAATGGACGATGTGTAATCTATGATACCTTCATGTATTAACTACAACACATAGTTTATGATGTATGACATGTTATCTATAATATGATGTATAATGTATTATACATGATGTATAACCTGAGAGATCTATATATAATCTATGTATAATGTGAGTTTTAATATAAAATATATGACGTAGAATCAATAATCTGTTAAATATAATATTCATAAGGGTACTATTGTATATAATTTATAATGGGCAAATTTATAATATACATATGTATAACCTGTGATACATAATCTTTAATATACTATGTATAATCTGAAATATAATTTATGCATGAAAGTATCTTAAGTTTGGCTCTTGTAAATTATTTCAAGCTTGTGTGTTTGTGGTTATTCTTCTGGAATTAGATCAGGCAAGGTTGTTACTGTACCATAGGATGGTACAGTAAGGTACGGTATGGTACAGTAAGGTACGGTATGGTACAGTAAGGTACGGTACAGTAAGGTACGGTACAGTAAGGTACGGTAAGGTACGGTACAGTAAGGTACGGTACAGTAAGGTACGGTAAGGTACGGTACGGTACAGTAAGGTACGGTACAGTAAGGTACGGTACAGTAAGGTACGGTAAGGTACGGTACAGTAAGGTACGGTACAGTAAGGTACGGTACAGTAAGGCACGGTACAGTAAGGTACGGTACAGTAAGGTACGGTACGAGGAAAGATTTCTTAGAGGTTAGTGGTGAATTAAAATAAAAAAGAAGAGAAGAACAGCGGAGGGATTTGAAGATTAACCCAAAGTTGTTTTTCTTTAGGAATGTAAGAGTAAGGTAAGTAAGTAAGATTAAGGACAATATAGGATCACTAAGAAGTTGCTCAGGTCAGCTTAACCTCAGTGACAAGCATGTGTATAATATTCACTTATTTTCCGGGGTTGCTTCATGCACCCTGGCATTGCACCATGCACCTGGTATCGCATCATGCACTCTGGCGTCGCACCATGTACCCTGGGGTCTCTCCACTCACCCTGGCGTCGCCCCATCCACCCTGGCATCTGTGCCTCAAGCAGTGAACACAACCTTCCTTCCCTACACGGCTCAGCGAGGTCGCTCTCCCACTCACAGGTGACTTAACAAGCCCTCTCACGCTCGCTGCCATGTTGCTATTTCCTGGATGGAGGGGCCCTGCTTACATTTTATTTTATTTAGCGCTATCGAAGACATGAGCAGAGTGTTGCTACCCTATTCTGTGTGATAGATGCACAGTGGAAACAATTTTATTTCCCTGCCGTATTCTATTCCTCATGATGAATTGCATACATATGTTGGAATGTGTCAGCCTGAGCTGAGAGACTTCAGTAGGGCAATGAGGATATCGTCAAGCATTCTATTAGAAGTTCAGCAGGTGCGGCAGCTGCAAAGGTTTCTCCAGCAGAGCTGAATTATTGCTGGTGAAGGTTGGGATGGTAGGTGGTAGGGAGGGAGCGGAGAATGGATGGAGATATGGATGGTAGAGATGGAGAGATGGAGAGATGGGAAGATGGGTGGGAGGGATTTTTATTTACCAAACTCAGATACGATGGCTGTACACTCTACTATATAATAGCTACATTGTGGGAGTGCCAGTAATATACAACGACATACCTTACCCTGACATGATTTTAATATAGTGAGAGTAAGCAGGGAATGAAAACAACTGCAGTGTTTGGTTACTCGATTCTGTGTGATAGTTACATTGTGGGAACACCTCCCACTCTGTGGCTACACTATTCCCTGTGATAGTTACTGAATGTAAACACCTGCAGTGTGCAGTTACCATGTTGTAAATGATAGTGAGAAGCTTCCTATGTGAAAGACAGTTGTTTAAATAGTTTACTGGCTCAAAACCATCGAACAATATTGTTATACCGCCCACGTAGGTATTGGGAAGTGAAATGAAGATCCATCCCCTCCCCGAGAGAAACAAGCAAGATACAGAGTAAAACAACAAGATACATAGTTAAACAACAAGATACAGAGTTAAACAAGCAAGATACAGAGTAAAACAAGCAAGATACAGAATTAAACAAGCAAGATACAGAGTTAAACAACTAGATACAGAGTTAAACAACATGATACAGAGTTAAACAAGCAACATACAGAGTAAACAAGCAAGATACAGAGGTAAACAACAAGATACAGAGTTAAACAACAAGATACAGAGTTAAAAAAGCAACATACAGAGTAAACAAGCAAGTTACAGAGTTAAACACCAAGATACAGAGTTAAACAAGCAACATACAGAGTAAACAAGCAAGATACAGAGTTAAACAACAAGATACAGAGTTAAACAAGCAACATACAGAGTAAACAAGCAAGATACAGAGTTAAACAAGCAACATACAGAGTAAACAAGGAAGATACAGAGTTAAACAACAAGATACAGAGTTAAACAACAAGATACAGAGTTAAACAAGTAACATAAAGAGTTAAACAAGCAAGAAATCAGAGTTAAGAAACAAGAATGAATGTAAACGTCAGACGGATGCAAACGCCAGAAAATGGAGAAAGCAACAAGGAGGGCAAGAAATACAGCGTGGCCGACCGAGAAGTGGAGAGAGAGTTTGAGAATAATGAAGCAACATAAACAATGAGGAATTCAAAAAATGTTGCGGTGCTGAGCACCACAACGCCCCAGAGAATGTTTCCCTGAACACCACAACACCCCAGAGAATGTTTCCCTGAACACCACAACACCCTAGAGAATGTTTCCCTGAACACCACAACACCCTAGAGAATGTTTCCCTGAACACCACAACACCCCAGAGAATGTTTCCCTGAACACCACAACACCCCAGAGAATGTTTCCCTGAACACCACAACACCCCAGAAAATGTTTCCTTGCAGTTTTCGATGGAACGGCAACAGCAGTGAAAAACTATTTCGAAAAATGTTTATGCAAATCGATGAAAGGAGAAAACAGCAACAAGAAGAAAGTAAAGAACTTAGAGATAATAACATTAATAACAGAACAAGAGCATAGGTTCAGTAAAAGAAAAAAAAGAAAACCTTACGACACATTCAAGGAAGGTAGAATGTCATATGGGGTTCGATCTGTTAACTAATTTCCACGTTTCGAACCCCATATGACAAGAAAAGGAAGGAGAATATGGGCGAGCTGCTTATTTCTCGACTGGACAAAGGTCTTTTCCATGACAGTGCACAGAATAATAACACAAATTTGAAAAAAAGTGTAACTTACATGGAGTGCAAAAGAAAATGTAAAGGAGCACCAGATAACCGCAAACAGGGTCATGGTGAGAGATGCAGCATCAGTACGGGTGGATGTAACCTGTGAGAGGTCTGGTGAGAGATGCAGCATCAGTACGGGTGGATGTAACCTGTGAGAGGTCTGGTGAGAGATGCAGCATCAGTACGGGTGGATGTAACCTGTGAGAGGTCTGGTGAGAGATGCAGCATCAGTACGGGTGGATGTAACCTGTGAGAGGTCTGGTGAGAGATGCAGCATCAGTACGGGTGGATGTAACCTGTGAGAGGTCTGGTGAGAGATGCAGCATCAGTACGGGTGGATGTAACCTGTGAGAGGTCTGGTGAGAGATGCAGCATCAGTACGGGTGGATGTAACCTGTGAGAGGTCTGGTGAGAGATGCAGCATCAGTACGGGTGGATGTAACCTGTGAGAGGTCTGGTGAGAGATGAAGCATCAGTACGGGTGGATGTAACCTGTGAGAGGTCTGGTGAGAGATGAAGCATCAGTACGGGTGGATGTAACCTGTGAGAGGTCTGGTGAGAGATGCAGCATCAGTACGGGTGGATGTAATCTGTGAGAGGTCTGGTGAGAAATGCAGCATCAGTACGGGTGGATGTAACCTGTGAGAGGTCTGGTGAGAGATGCAGCATCAGTACAGGTGGATGTAACCTGTGAGAGGTCTGGTGAGAGATGCAGCATCAGTACGGGTGGATGTAACCTGTGAGAAGTCTGGTGAAAGATGCAGCATCAGTACGGGTGGATGTAACCTGTGAGAGGTCTGGTGAGAGATGCAGCATCAGTACGGGTGGATGTAACCTGTGAGAGGTCTGGTGAGAGATGCAGCATCAGTACGGGTGGATGTAACCTGTGAGAGGTCTGGTGAGAGATGCAGCATCAGTACGGGTGGATGTAACCTGTGAGAGGTCTCACTTTGTTCCATCCTTCTGGGAAGTGTACTGTTCCTGGCGTACATGACCTTCCCGGGGTTCATAAATCATGCATACCAAGATTTACAGGTGATACAAAAGATAGTTGTTGAAGGTTTGATAAAGGTTACATCTTTAATTTAGCCTTGGCACCGGAACTCATGACGTTTAGATCTTAGTAAAATATGATAACCACAGCCAGAATGCCATGAGGAGCAGACAGTCTAGTGAAAGACTGGCTGCTAAGCAGGCGAGGAAGGGGAACGAAAGGACACGTGGGAATACCTAAATGATTTGAGGAACTTATTTAGACTTAATTACACACACACACACACACACACACACACACACACACACACATACACACACACACACACACATACACACACACACATACACACACACACACACACACACACACACACACACACACACACACACACACACGTACTACGACAGTCACTTAAATGTTAAAGGCAAAAGTTGGTGCGTGCAGCTAGGTAATTCAACACAAATGTACACACACGCACTCAATAATGACTGTGGTGATGATAGAGGTAGTGCAGGTAGTGATGCTGCTGCTGATGATGATGATGATGATGATAATAATAATCATGATATTGAACGTGATACGGTTATGGTGATGACGGTGATGATAGTGGTGGTGGTAGTCTTCGAATGATTTTGGTGGTTGCAATATTGGTTGTGGAGGTTGTGATGGCGGCTGTGATGATAGCGGTGGTGATAGTGGTTGTGGAGGTGGTGATGGTGGTTGTGGTGGTGGTGATGGTGGATGTGATGGTAGCGGTGGTGATAGTGGTTGTGGAGGTGGTGATGGTGGTTGTGGTGGTGATGGTGGATGTGATGGTAGCGGTGGTGATAGTGGTTGTGGAGGTGGTGATGGTGGTTGTGGTGGTGGTGATAGTGGTTGTGATGGTGGTGATGGTGGTGATGGTGGTGATGGTGGTGATGGTGGTTGTGATGATGGTGATGATTGTGGTGGTGATGGTGGTTGTGATGGTGATGGTGGTTGTGGTGGTGATGGTGGTGATGGTGGTGATGGTGGTTGAGATGGTGGTTGTGATGGTGATGGTGGTTGTGATGGTGGTGATGGTGGTTGTGATGGTGATGGTGGTTGTGGTGGTGGTGATGGTGGTTGTGATGGTGGTGATGGTGGTTGTGATGGTGGTGATGGTGGTTGTGGTGGTGATGGTGGTTTTGGTGGTGGTGATGGTGGTTGTGATGGTGATGGTGGTTGTGGTGGTGGTGATGGTGGTTGTGATGGTGATGGTGGTTGTGGTGGTGATGGTGGTTGTGATGGTGATGGTGGTTGTGATGGTGATGGTGGTTGTGGTGGTGATGGTGGTTGTGATGGTGGTGATGGTGGTTGTGATGGTGATGGTGGTTGTGGTGGTGATGGTGGTTGTGGTGGTGATGGTGATGGTGGTTGTGATGGTGATGGTGGTTGTGGTGGTGATGGTGGTTGTGATGGTGATGGTGGTTGTGGTGTTGATGGTGGTTGTGATGGTGATGGTGGTTGTGATGGTGGTTGTGATGGTGATGGTGGTTGTGATGGTGGTGATGGTGGTTGTGATGGTGATGGTGATGGTGGTTGTGGTGGTGGTGATGGTGGTTGTAATGGTGGTGATGGTTGTTGTGATGGTGGTTGTGGTGGTGGTGATGGTGGTTGTGATGGTGATGGTGGTTGTGATGGTGGTGATGGTGGTTGTAATGGTGGTGATAGTGGTTGTGATGATGGTTGTGGTGGTGATGGTGGTTGTGATGGTGATGGTTGTTGTGGTGATGGTGGTTGTGATGGTGGTGATGGTTGTGATGGTGGTTGTGATGGTGATGGTGGTTGTGATGGTGGTGATGGTGGTTGTGATGGTGATGGTGGTTGTGGTGGTGGTGATGGTGGTTGTGATGGTGGTGATGGTTGTTGTGATGGTGGTTGTGGTGGTGGTGATGGTGGTTGTGATGGTGATGGTGGTTGTGATGGTGGTGATGGTGGTTGTGATGGTGGTGATAGTGGTTGTGGTGGTGGTGATGGTGGTTGTGATGGTGATGGTGGTTGTGATGGTGATGGTGGTTGTGATGGTGATGGTGGTGATGGTGGTGGTGATGGTGATGGTGGTTGTGATGGTGATGGTGGTTGTGATGGTGGTGATGGTGGTGTAATGGTGTTGATAGTGGTGATGGTGGTTGTGATGGTGGTTGTGTGGTGATGGTGGTGTGTGATGGTGGTGATGATGGTGGTTGATGGTGGTTGGTGGTGATGGTGGTGGTGGTGATGGTGATGGTGTGTGGTGGTGTGATGGTGGTGATGGTGGTTGTGGTGTGGTGTTGGTGGTGGTGGTGATGGTGGTTGTGATGATGGTGATGATTGTGGTGGTGGTGATGGTTGTGATGGTAGAGGTGGTGATAGTGGTTGTGGTGGTGGTGATGGTGGTTGTGATGGTGATGGTGGTTGTGATGGTGATGGTGGTTGTGATGGTGGTGATGGTGGTTGTGATGGTGATGGTGGTTGTGGTGGTGATGGTGGTTGTGGTGGTGATGGTGGTTGTGATGGTGATGGTGGTTGTGATGGTGATGGTGGTTGTGGTGGTGATGGTGGTTGTGGTGATGGTGGTTGTGGTGTTGATGGTGGTTGTGATGGTGATGGTGGTTGTGATGGTGGTTGTGATGGTGATGGTGGTTGTGATGGTGGTGATGGTGGTTATGATGGTGATGGTGGTTGTGATGGTGATGGTGGTTGTGATGGTGGTTGTGATGGTGATGGTGGTTGTGATGGTGGTGATGGTGGTTGTGGTGGTGATGGTGGTTGTGATAGTGATGGTTGTGATGGTGGTTGTGATGGTGATGGTGGTTGTGATGGTGGTGATGGTGGTTGTGATGGTGATGGTGGTTGTGATGGTGATGGTGGTTGTGATGATGGTGATGGTGGTTGTGATGGTGGTGATGGTGGTTGTGATGGTGGTGATGGTGGTTGTGGTGGTGATGGTGGTTGTGATGATGGTGATGGTGGTTGTGATGGTGGTGATGGCTGTAGTAAACGTAAAATACAACAAAATAACAAAATACAATTTTGTTTTTGGTCCGAGTTTGAGCGTGTGAGCCACAAGTGACTGATGGTTTCTTCAGTGAAACACTCTCAGCATCCAGTTTTACCGTCCATTGCTTGTGCTGCCTTGTAGGGTGATTCAGAGTAAACATTAGTGAAGGCAGTAGTGGAGGTTCCCAGCCTGTCTTGCCAGCTCACGAGAACCTGTCGTGTTTACATTCACTGCCTTCGTTTTCTAAAGTTTTTTTTTTTTTTGCCATCACTGAATTTACAGACTAGGAGCTGTTATCCTGCCTCTGCCAGTTGCGAAGCCCAACCCAAAATAAGATCTACGTCCACCCCCGGAATGCAGTCCACAAGACCTGACAAACACTCGGGTACATATTTATTACTAGGTAAACAGGGACAGCAGGTATAGACTTACTGAGACGTCTCCCCTTGCAGATTTAACTCTGTTCTCTCTTATAAACCGAATCTCAATGGTTATAAACTATTGAGATTCGAATCACGTGTATAGGGGTCACGCAGATCCGAGGTGAAAAATTCGGCTCACTGAAGAAGTGAGATGTATGGACAATCTTTATATTGCTTATACATGCAATATATGTCCACCTAACGGTAAATAGGTACTTAGAAGTTAGTTGGCATTGACTGACTTTCCTAGGTTATCTTGTGTCATTAATCCTCTGGTGATAATCTTCAACTTGCTTTTATTTCTGAATGATCCATGGTGTCCGGTGGGGCTGTTTAGTTCGACTCGAAACTCTGGTTATGTGATGATGAGGACGGTGGTGCTATTAATTACTTGGATGTTGAAACATTTAGCCACGACGTGTGTCGTACTCCTGTGTGTGTGCGTGTGTGTGTGTATGTGTGTGAATGTGTGTACTCACCTATTTGTACTCACCTATTTGTGGTTGCAGGGGTCGAGTCATAGCTCCTGGCCCCGCCTCTTCACTGATTGCTACTAGGTCCTCTCTCTCCCTGCTCCATGAGCTTTATCATACCTCGCCTTAAAACTATGCATGGTTCCTGCCTCCACTACTTCACTTTCTAGACTATTCCACGACTTGACTACTCTATGACTGAAGAAATATTTCCTAACATCCCTTCGATTCATCTGAGTCTTCAACTTCCAATTGTGACCTCTTGTGTCTGTGTCCCATCTCTGGAACATCCTGTCTTTGTCCACCTTGTCTATTCCGCGCAGTATTTTATATGTCGTTATCATGTCTCCCCTGACCCTCCTGGCCTCCAGTGTCGTCAGGCCGATTTCCCTCAACCTTTTTTCGTAGGACAATCCCCGTAGCTCTGGGACTAGTCTTGTTGCAAACCTTTGCACTTTCTCTAATTTCTTGACGTGCTTGACTAGGTGTGGATTCCAAACTGGTGCTGCATACTCCAGTATGGCCCTGACGTAAATGGTATACAGTGTCTTGAACGACTCCTTACTGAGGTATCGAAACGCTATCCGTAGGTTTGCCAGGCGCCCGTATGCTGCAGCAGTTATCTGATTTATGTGCGCCTCAGGAGATATGCTCGGTGTTATACTCACCCCCAGATCTTTTTCCTTGAGTGAGGTTTGCAGTCTTTGGCCATCTAAACTATATTGTGTCTGTGGTCTTCTTTGCCCTTCCCCAATCTTCATGACTTTGCATTTGGCAGGGTTAAACTCAAGGAGCCAGTTGCTGGACCAGGCTTGTAGCCTGTCCAGGTCTCTTTGTAGTCCTGCCTGATCCTCATCCGATTTGATTCTTCTCATTAACTTCACATCATCTGCAAACAAGGACACTTCTGAGTCTATCCCTTCCGTTATGTCGTTCACATATACCAAGAACAGCACAGGTCCTAGGACTGACCCCTGTGGAACCCCGCTTGTCACAAGCGCCCACTCTGACACCTCGTCACGTACCATGACTCGTTGTTGCCTCCCTGTCAGGTATTCTCTGATCCATTGCAGTGCCTTTCCTGTTATGTGTGCCTGATCTTCTAGCTTT
Organism: Cherax quadricarinatus; assembly: GCF_038502225.1. Lineage (NCBI taxonomy): Eukaryota > Metazoa > Arthropoda > Malacostraca > Decapoda > Parastacidae > Cherax > Cherax quadricarinatus. The sequence goes on from NC_091348.1 coordinate 7,229,904, forward strand.
TTCAGTAACCTCTTGTGAGGAACTGTGTCGAAGGCCTTTTTGCAGTCCAAAAAAATGCAGTCGATCCACCCCTCTCTCTCTTGTCTTACTTCTGTCACCTTGTCATAAAACTCTAGTAGGTTTGTGACACAGGATTTTCCTTCCCTGAAACCATGCTGGTTGTCAATTATACACTTGTTTCTTTCCAGGTGCTCCACCACTCTCCTCCTGATGATCTTCTCCATGACCTTGCATACTATACACGTTAGTGATACAGGTCTGTAGTTTAGTGCCTCATGTCTGTCTCCCTTTTTAAAAATTGGGACTACATTTGCCACCTTCCATACCTCAGAGAGTTGCCCAGTTTCAAATGATGTGTTGAAGATCTTTGTTAACGGCACACACAATATCTCTGCTCCCTCTTTAAGGACCCATGGAGAGATGTCTGGTCCCACCGCCTTTGAGATGTCAAGTTCGCATAGCAGCTTCTTCACCTCTTCCTTGGTTATATGTACCTCATCCAGCACTTGTTGGTGCACCCCCCCGTTCTGATTTCCTGGAGTCCTACTGGTTTCCACTGTAAATACTTCTTTAAATCTCGTGTGTGTGTGTACTCACCTATTTGCACTCACCTATTTGTGGTTGCAGGGGTCGAGTCACAGCTCCTGGCCCCGCCTCTTCGCTGATTGCTACTAGGTCCTCTCTCTCCCTGCCCCATGAGCTCTATCATACCTCGCCTTAAAACTATGTATGGTTCCTGCCTCCACCACATAACTTTCTAGGCTATTCCATGGCCTGACTACTCTATGACTGAAGAAATACTTCCTAACATCCCTTTGATTCATCTGAGTCTTCAACTTCCAATTGTGACCTCTTGTGTCTGTGTCCCATCTCTGGTACATCCCGTCTTTGTCCACCTCGTCTATTCCGCGCAGTATTTTATATGTCGTTATCATGTCTCCCCTGACCCTCCTGGCCTCCAGTGTCGTCAGGCCGATTTCCCTCAACCTTTCTTCATAGGACAATCCCCGTAGCTCTGGGACTAGTCTTGTTGCAAACCTTTGCACTTTCTCTAATTTCTTGACGTGCTTGACTAGGTGTGGATTCCAAACTGGTGCTGCATACTCCAGTATAGGCCTGACGTAGATGGTGTACAGAGTCTTAAACGAATCCTTACTGAGGTATCGGAACGCTATCCGTAGGTTTGCCAGGCGCCCGTATGCTGCAGCAGTTATCTGATTGATGTGCGCCTCAGGAGATATGCTCGGTGTTATACTCACCCCCAGATCTTTTTCCTTGAGTGAGGCTTGCAGTCTTTGGCCATCTAAACTATATTGTGTCTGCGGTCTTCTTTGCCCTTCCCCAATCTTCATGACTTTGCATTTGGCAGGGTTAAATTCAAGGAGCCAGTTGCTGGACCAGGCTTGTAGCCTGTCCAGATCTCTTTGTAGTCCTGCCTGATCCTCATCCGATTCGATTCTTCTCATTAACTTCACATCGTCTGCAAACAAGGACACTTCTGAGTCTATCCCTCCCGTTAAGTCATTCACGTATACCAAGAACAGCACAGGTCCTAGGACTGACCCCTGTGGAACCCCGCTTGTCACAGGCGCCCACTCTGACACCTCGTCGCGTACCATGACTCGTACGTGTGTGTGTGTGTGTGTGTGTACTCACCTATTTGTACTCACCTATTTGTGGTTGCAGGGGTCGAGTCATAGCTCCTGGCCCCGCCTCTTCACTGATTACTACTAGGTCCTCTCTCTCCCTGCTACATGAGCTTTATCATACCTCGCCTTAAAACTATGTATGGTTCCCGCCTCCACTACTTCACTTTCTAGACTATTCCATGACTTGACTACTCTATGACTGAAGAAATACTTCCTAACATCCCTTCGATTCATCTGAGTCTTCAACTTCCAATTGTGACCTCTTGTGTCTGTGTCCCATCTCTGGAACATCCTGTCTTTGTCCACCTTGTCTATTCCGCGCAGTATTTTATATGTCGTTATCATGTCTCCCCTGACCCTCCTGGTCTCCAGTGTCGTCAGGCCGATTTCCCTCAACCTTTCTTCGTAGGACAATCCCCGTAGCTCTGGGACTAGTCTTGTTGCAAACCTTTGCACTTTCTCTAATTTCTTGACGTGCTTGACTAGGTGTGGATTCCAAACTGGTGCTGCATACTCCAGTATGGGCCTGACGTAAATGGTATACAGGGTCTTGAACGACTCCTTACTGAGGTATCGGAACGCTATCCGTAGGTTTGCCAGGCGCCCGTATGCTGCAGCAGTTATCTGATTTATGTGCGCCTCAGGAGATATGCTCGGTGTTATACTCACCCCCAGATCGTTTTCCTTGAGTGAGGTTTGCAGTCTTTGGCCATCTAAACTATATTGTGTCTGCGGTCTTCTTTGCCCTTCCCCAATCTTCATGACTTTGCATTTGGCAGGGTTAAACTCAAGGAGCCAGTTGCTGGACCAGGCTTGCAGCCTGTCCAGGTCTCTTTGTAGTCCTGCCTGATCCTCATCCGATTTGATTCTTCTCATTAACTTCACATCATCTGCAAACAAGGACACTTCTGAGTCTATCCCTTCCGTTATGTCGTTCACATATACCAAGAACAGCACAGGTCCTAGGACTGACCCCTGTGGAACCCCGCTTGTCACAAGCGCCCACTCTGACACCTCGTCACGTACCATGACTCGTTGTTGCCTCCCTGTCAGGTATTCTCTGATCCATTGCAGTGCCTTTCCTGTTATGTGTGCCTGATCTTCTATCTGTGTGTGTGTGTGTGTGTGTGTGTGTGTGTGTGTGTGTGTGTGTGTGTGTGTGCGTGTGTGTTACGAGTATGGACGTACCCGCTATATTTTATACTAGGATGTGCCCCTTTTTATTATATACATATATATAATGTCAATGCTAATATTGTTTTTATATTGTTAGGCGTTATATTAAGAATGTGAGTTTCATGTAGTGAGAGACTACTAGTTGGAGCGCCAGTTACTAGTTCAGGTACTGACGTCTCCCTCAGTCACGTGACCAACCTGACGTTGGCTTACCACTCAGTGGTACCATCAGTAGGTTCACAACCCTCGCTCAGAGTATTCAAAGTTTATTCTCTATAAGGATTACAATGTTGAGTTTACAGAAATTTGGTTATTGTTTGGTTTACATGTAGTAAAATTGTGATTACAGAGTGTACCACTAGAACGCTTAGCATGGCTAGGCATTTCGGGCATACTTAGATTTATTCTTAATTGTAAAATATTACAAATAATGAGGTAAGTTGGTATTATGGCTAAGTGATTAAATACTAGTTTGTGAGTTTAGCAATGTGAATGCTTTTGTTTTGGCACAGTACATAGTTTCAGTATTGGAGTATCACAGGATTCATTATTTTAAGATTGAGATTAATATTTCTGTTTATGGTCAAATGAGTGAGTGAAAGTGTAAGTGTGAACCACCAGGTGGTATTCGTGTAGTTAGTTGACGGGGTGTATCAGGGAGATAAGATGTTTTCTAATGGTAGTTTTGAAGGTGATGAATGTGTCTGCAGTTCTAGAGTTCTCAGGTAGGGTATTCCAGATTTTAGGGCCTTTGACATACATTGAATTTTTGTAAAGGTTTAGTCGGACACGGGGAATGTCGTAGAGATGTTTGTGTCTGGTGTTATGCCTGTGGGTTCTGTCACAACTATCAAGAAAGCATTTTAGGTCAAGGTTGATATTAGAGTTTAAGGCCCTGTAGATATAGATTGCACAGTAGTAAGTGTGGATGTACTGGACTGGGAGTAAGTTTAGATCTATGAAGAGTGGGGGGGGGGTGTTGCCAGGGATGGGATTTAGTGATTATTCTTACTGCAGCTTTTTGTTGGGTTATTATTGGCTTTAGGTGTGTTGCTGCAGTTGATCCCCAAGCACAAATAGCATAGGTGAGGTATGGATAAATAAGTGAGTGGTATAGTGTGAGAAGGGCATTTTGCGGCACGTAGTATCGTATCTTGGAGAGGATTCCAACCGTTTTGGATACTTTTTTGGCTATATGCTGGATATGGGTGCTGAAATTCAGGTTGTTGTCAAGGTATAAGCCTAGGAATTTTCCCCCATTATTTCTGGTAATTAGAGTGTTGTCAATCTTAATGTTAATTTGTGCATCTCCTTCTCTGCTACCAAACATAATATAGTAGGTTTTGTCAGTGTTAAGGGTAAGTTTATTGGCTGTCATCCAAGTCGATATTTTAATCAGCTCCTCATTCACAATGGTGTTGAGGGTGGCAAGATTAGGGTGAGAGATGACATAAGTTGTGTCATCAGCAAAGAGAATGGGTTTCAGGTGTTGGGATACGTTTGGAAGGTCATTGATGTATATGAGGAAGAGCAGGGGACCAAGGACACTTCCCTGCGGAACTCCAGTATCAAGTGGCCGTGTTGCTGATGCTGTGTCTTTAATGGTGACGTACTGATACCTATTAGTAATGTAAGATTTGAAATAAGCAAGCGCATGGCCTCTTATACCGTAGTGATCAAGTTTGTGGAGTAGGATGTCGTGGTCTACTGTGTCAAAAGCTTTTCTTAGGTCAATAAAAATTCCTAGTGGATATTCCTTATTTTCCAATGCTGTGTAAAGCAGATCTAGCATTTTTATGATTGCATCATTAGTGCTTTTATTTTTCCTGAATCCAAACTGGCAGGGGTTGAGTATGTTTTGAGCCGTTATAAATGAATACAGTCTCCTGTGCACGAGTTTCTCAAAGATTTTGGATAGCAATGGTAAGTTAGATATTGGCCTATAGTTGTTTAAGTCTGTAGGGTCACCACCTTTATGTAATGGTGTAACCCTTGCCATCTTGAGTAGTTTCGGGAAGGTGCTAGTCTCTAGTGACTTGTTAAAAAGTAATGAAATAGCATGCGAAAGGACATGGGCCGCTCGCTTGTACAGTAATGGTGGGACATGAGACAGATTCCCCGAGTTATTTTTAAGTGACTTTATGATCTCAATGACTTCCGTGGGCTCAGTTGGTGCAAGATAGAAGGAATTAGGGAAATTCCCATCTAGGTAGTCCCCGGCATGGGCATTGGTATGTGGGATTTTACTGGCGAGATTAGATCCTATGTTTGAGAAGAGGTCGTTTATCTTGTTAGCTGTGTCAGTGGGATGTAGTGGTGTTTCATTAGGTTTAGTTAGGACAATATTCTTGGTTTTTCCCAGTTTGTGGGTCCCTAGAATCTGAGTGTTTTCCAGGTCTTTTTTATATCTCCTCTAGTGTCTGTGAATCTACTGGAGTAGTATAGTTGTTTGGCTTTTTTTATTACTTTGGTGAGAGCTGATGAATAGTGTTTAAGAGTATCTTTGTGTATTAAGCCCTGTCTATATTGCTTTTCATATTGGTGTTTCTTGTCAATGGATTTCAGAATGGTGCTGGTTAGCCATGGGCAACCAAGCCGTTTGTTTGTGATCTGTTTTGTTTTTATAAGACAATGTTGTATAGTCTAAGTAATTTGTTAAGAAAAATGTCTGTCCAGTCATCAATACCATTGGCCTTGGAGAATTCTGTAGGCCAATCAACAGTCTCTAGGTCAGCTGTGAACTTCCTTACTGAGGCCTAGTCATGGAGTCTAAATGAGACTTTGTTGTATTCAAGTGGTGGTTTACTAATGTTTGTCAGGAGGAAGGTAGGGTAGTGGTCTGTAGTGCTATCTGTGATTATCCCTGATTTAAGGGGGGCTAGTATATTGGTCCATATGTGGTCTATTATGGTTGCACTTGTCTCAGTGAGCCTGGTTGGTTTAGTTATTGTTGGTATGAGAAGTGTGTTGTTCATATTGTTGATGAAATCAGTTACAGGCTGATCATCTAGTAAGCCAAGGTTGATGTTGAAGTCTCCAGCTAAGAGAAGGTGGTGCTTATTCATTTGTCTGTTTGTTATTAGTGACTTTAATTTCTCACTGAAATTTGGGATGTTTGTGTGAGGTATCCGGTAAATGGCACCGATTGTTATAGGCGTCTTAAGGTTTTTTACAGTAAAATTAGCAAAATTGTATTCCCCATATTCATCACTAAAGCAAGTGGTGCTAAGACAAGATAATTGGTTAGAGTAATAGATTGCAATACCACCCCCAACTTGGTTTGGTCTGCAGTTGTGAATTGCTGTGTATCCTGGTAGAGGGTAGATATCTATTGTGTCCTGTTTAAGCCAGGTCTCAGTAAGAATAATGCAGGAGAAGGGTGTCTTTAGTGATTCAAGGAGTGCCAGGAGGTCATCATAGTGTTTGCTTAAGGACCTGATGTTGTAGTTAAGTACTGATAGACTTTTAGCATTGTTTAGGATAGTGGTAGCTTGTGATGCTGTGTAATAAAGGCAGTTACTTTCCAATAGGTTTTGATTGGGTGTCAGATTATGGAGGTTTAGATCAGGGTCAACGTGATCAATCATCTTCTAGGTTTAAATTATGGTTATTTATATCCTGAGTTGTGTGTTGAGTTCTAGTACTGATATCTGTAGTGGTGGGAAGTTTGGACAAGTATATAGCTAGAGTATTTTGGTCATGTAGGGTATAGTCACTACTACACTACTCTGAGTAGGTTCAAAGCCCTTGCTCTAAGTAGGTTCAAAGCAACTGCTCTGAGTAGGTTTCCACACACTCTCAGAGTTTGTTCATACACTCTTCTGAGCACATTCCGGCACTCAGCCTTGAATACATTCCCCCGCTCCAGAAGATTACTTAGTCCCAGACAACGTGTACTTTTATGTATAACACTCCAAGAGAGAGAGAGAGAGAGAGAGAACTTTGTATCATATACTAAGTTTTATATGGATTCTTTTATAATAAAGATCACATTTTATTTAGTCGGATCAGTCTCCTAATGAAAATCCCCATATTAAATTGAAGTGTGTCTAAGGACAACTAGAGGAGAGCTGGATTCGACATCTTGTTACGGAAAGGAGCCAGAACAGGCCCATAGACATGGCCCCAGTCGTAACAGTGTGTGTGTGTGTGTGTGTGTGTGTGTGTGTGTGTGTGTGTGTGTGTGTATGTGTATGCGAGAGATACTATTTTTTTCCAATGAAGCACAGAAATACAGATTTGAATAATGACTCAGTAAATGGCATAGGGATATTTAAATGAATAAGTAACTGAATTAAATATGTACACCATAAGGCAGTTACATTAACAGCACTATTACCTCTTCCACACTGAATTATTCTTTTTTACCCTTACCACACTTTCTTTCCCTCATTCCATTTCCTTCCTTCGTTCCCCCTTATCCCACTTCGGTTCTCGCTTCCATCCTTCCTTACTCACTATTTTACCCTACATTCCTTGGTCCTACCTCTTAACCTCACCAGCCTTCACTTTGACCCGGGGCACAGCCATTATCTCAGTGGCTCCAGCTGGGTAGGCAGATGCCCTGGATTATAACCCCCCCCCCCAAAAAAAAAAAAAATCACTTTCCCTCAACCTCACATCTCTGAAGGTGAAGTTGAGGATATTTCAGCCGGTATATGATTTCTCACATATGTTCCCTTGACCTTGCCAGCGGTCAAACTCAGACCATAGTTTGACGTACTAACAAAATAGTGCCAGGTATCTGACGTCTGAATAGCAGTTCCCAGAGGGTCTAAAGAGTATTTTAACTGATTTCTGCCATCGGAATATTATATATTCTACTGCCTTATTTTCTTTATTTCCCTTCCGATCTATCTTCCAGTTTCGTTTCATTTTTTCCTCGTTCTTTAGTGACATGATAAGGATCTAGAACGGATCGAAAGGTTGTTTAGAATTTTCTCTCTAAAGTGTGGGTTATTTGTGAATATATATTTGTGTATGAATACATATACTCAGTGGCCACTTTATTAGGTACACTCTTCTAATACTGGGAAGGACTCCTATTTGTCCCCAGAACAGCCTGAATTCTTCGTGGTATGGATTCACCAAGGTGCTGGAAGCATTCCTTAGAGATCCATGTGAAATGATAGCATCACTCAGTTGCTGCAGATTTGTCGGCTGCACATTCATGCTGAGACTTTCCTGTTTCACGACACCCCAAAGGGTTATGCCAGATTCTGATCTTCATGTCGCAGCAGAAATCGTAATTCGTCAGACCAGGAGACATTTTCCAACCTTAAACTGTCCAATTTAGGAGAGCCTGTGCCCACTGTAGCCTCACTTTCCTGTTCTTAGCTGACATGAGTGGAACCCAGTGTGGTCTTCTGCTGTTGTATCCCATCCACTTCAAGGCTCAACATGTTATGCTTTCAGAAATACTTTTCTACATGAAAAATAAAGGTCATGATTATTTTAAGTCACTGAAAGAAAAAAAAAAGTCGACCAGATTTAAAGATACTTTTCAAAGCTCATTCTAATGTTGATAATGAAGGAGGACTGAAGGCATCGTATATCTCCCTCACCATAACAAAGAAATGAAAATCGCATACAATTGGTGAGATCACAATTGCATCAATAACAGAGGTGATTGAAACGGTTATGAAGAAAGACTCTCGACCTATTCCAAAATGTCTGTTAGTAAGTGACAATACAGAGCAACGATGAATTGATGAGATGGTCCACGATAAAAAAAAAAATCAGAGCAGCTGAGCTTCAGCACTCCAAGTTTTCTTTCCAACTCGATGAGTCAACTTTCGGCATGTCAGATATTCTCATGGTCTATGTGAGGTATTACAGTAGAAGTCAAAAGTGCATTGTTGACGAAATTTTGTTTGCCAAATATCTTAAAGCTGGTGTAAAAGGTGAGACAATTTTTTAGTACTGGAGGAGTATCTGGAGAAGCACAATATATCCCTCAACAATATTACTGCAGTGGCTGCTGACGGTTCACCAACAATGGTTGACCACTGCGGAGGATTTGCCACTTTACTCAAGGAAAAGGTGTCTGATGTACGTATTGTTCATTGTATAATACACAGACACCATCTTGTAGCAGACAAAACTCAGTGGTGAACTGAATGATGCTTTGCAAGTGTGTATTAGATCATTTAATAAATTCAAGGTACATCCACTCAACTTGCGATTGTTTGAAATACTGTGTGAAACGAATGATGAAACCCTGAACTAATTACTTTTGCACACTGAGATAAGGTGGCTGTCTAAGGGGTGATAACTTGCAAAGACTGCAGACTCACGAAAATCTAATAGGCTTCCAAGTCAAAATAAGCCTATTTATAGCTTCACTGGAACGAAGAGTTTAGTATTTTTCAGATTTACGGCAGTTGGAAGTGAAAACATTTCAGATAGCGACCTGGAGATGCACACAACACGCCTTGACAGATAAAGGGAAGACTTTAAAGTACGATTTGAGGACCTGGAGAAAATACACCTGCCTGAATGCATTCTTATACCATTTGACTTGGAAATACAAAATGCTGATATTGACTCTCAATAGCAGGAAGAACTCATTGATATGACTATGGATCTCGAAGAAAAAGCATTGGTCAGAAGGAAAATCTTAAGTGAGTATTGGAGCAATGTAAATAACGTTGCTAAATACCCCAGGCTTTGTGCAGTGGTTGAGCCGTTTATACTTGCTTTCCCAAGTTCGTACATGGTTCAGGGTGGTTTTAGCCATGCAAATATAGTTCTAACTAAACAGAGGAACAGACTGAACCTGGAAGATTGTTATTATAATCAAAAAGAAGCGTTAAACCTACAAGGGTCATACAGCGTGAACCTGAAAGAGCGTGGTGACAACACAAAGCTCACCAATCACCAACCAATTATCAGTGTCCTTGTTGACGCGCACCAGATGCATCCTTCCCGTGAATATCAACAGTTTCAGTAAAGAAAGGCTATGTTAATTTTTATATTTTTCATAATGTAAATATTACTTATTTTTTATGAAGTCATTATTATTATTACTATTATTATTATTATTCGTAGTACTATTTATTAAATAATTTTTATACAGTAATAAATATTTGAGGGATCAATGAACAAGCTGAAGCTTCATGAAGGTGTGTATAAGCTGAGGAGTTTGTGGAGTCCTGATCTGGTGACGTGTGTGTGAACATCCCAGGAGATCACCAGCGTCTGAGACGCTCAAACAGCCTAGTTTGGCACCAACAATTATTCTACGATGAAAGTCACTAACATAACATTTCCTCCAATACACAAATAACCCGCTCATAGGAGAATGAAACATATGACAACGTTTCGGTCCGACTTGGACCATTAACTAGTTAATGGTCCGAACGTCGTCACAAGTTGCATTCTGTGTGTGGGTTATTTGTGCATTGTTCCAGTCACGGTATTGTGTCTTGTTTATTCTTTAACTGAACTGGATCATGTCTACATGCATTTTGGCATTGAGATACTGACACATGATTGGGTGATTAGATATTTGCATTAACGAGCAGTGTGCAGGTGTACCTAATAAAGTGTGTGTGTGTAATATAATTAATATACATGTATATATATATATATATATATATATATATATATATATATATATATATATATATATATATATATATATATATATAATACACACACACAAACCTGTGACAAGCGGGGTTCCACAGGGGTCAGTCCTAGGACCATTGCTGTTTTTGGTATATATGAATGACATAACGGAAGGAATAGACTCAGAAGTGTCCCTGTTTGCAGATGATGTGAAGTTAATGACGAGAATCAAATTGGTCGCATGACAGTGTCTTCCATTGCAGACACTGCAAAGCTCCAGGCAGACATCAACCAAATCTTTCAGTGGGCTGCAGAAAACAATATGAAGTTCAACGATGAGAAATTTCAATTACTCAGATATGGTAAACATGAGGAAATTAAATCTTCATCAGAGTACAAAACAAATTCTGGCCACAAAATAGAGCGAAACACCAACGTCAAAGACCTGGGAGTGATCATGTCGGAGGATCTCACCTTCAAGGACCATAACACTGTATCAATCGCATCTGCTAGAAAAATGACAGGATGGATAATGAGAACCTTCAAAACTAGGGAGGCCAAGCCCATGATGACACTCTTCAGGTCACTTGTTCTATCTAGGCTGGAATATTGCTGCACACTAACAGCACCTTTCAAGGCAGGTGAAATTGCCGACCTAGAAAATGTACAGAGAACTTTCACGGCGCGCATAACGGAGATAAAACACCTCAATTATTGGGAGCGCTTGAGGTTCCTAAACCTGTATTCCCTGGAACGCAGGAGGGAGAGATACATGATTATATACACCTGGAAAATCCTAGAGGGACTAGTACCGAACTTGCACACGAAAATCACCCACTACGAAAGCAAAAGACTTGGCAGACGATGCACCATCCCCCCAATGAAAAGCAGGGGTGTCACTAGCACGTTAAGAGACCATACAATAAGTGTCAGGGGCCCGAGACTGTTCAACTGCCTCCCAGCACACATAAGGGGGATTACCAACAGACCCCTGGCAGTCTTCAAGCTGGCACTGGACAAGCACCTAAAGTCAGTTCCGGATCAGCCGGGCTGTGGCTCGTATGTTGGTTTGCGTGCAGCCAGCAGCAACAGCCTGGCTGATCAGGCTCTGATCCACCAGGAGGCCTGGTCTCAGACCGGGCCGCGGGGGCGTTGACCCCCGGAACTCTCTCCAGGTAAACTCCAGGTAAACTACAAAGAGACCTGGACGGGTTACAACCCTGGTCCAGCAACTGGCTCCTGGAATTTAACCCTGCCAAATGCTAAGTCATGAAGATCGGGGAGGGGCAAAGAAGACCGCAGACAGAGTATAGTCTAGGGGGTCAAAGACTGCAAACCTCACTCAAGGAAAAGATCTTGGGGTGAGTATAATACCGAGCACATCTCCTGAGGCGCACGTCAGTCAGATAACTGCTGCAGCATACGGGCGTTTGGCAAACCTAAGGATAACGTTCCGATACCTCATTAAGGAATCATTCAAGACTCTGTACACCATGCAAGTCAGGCCCATACTGGAGTATGCAGCACCACTTTAGAATCCACACCTGGTCAAGCACGTCAAGAAATTAGAGAAAGTGAAAAGGCTTACAACAAGATTAGTCCCAGAGCTAAGGGAAATGTCCTTCGAAGAAAAGTTAAGGGAAATTGGCCTGACGACACTGAAGGACAGGAGGGTCAGGGGAGACATGTTAACGACATTTAAAATACTGCGCGGAATAGACAAAGGTAGACAAAGACAGGATGTTCCAGAGATGGGTCACAGAAACAAGGGGTCACGATTGGAAGTTGAAGACTCAGATGAGTCAAAGGGATGTTAGGAAGTATTTCTTCAGTCATAGAGTTGTCAGGAAGTGGAAAAGCCTAGAAAGTGACGTAGGAACCATACATAGTTGTAAGACGAGGTTTGATAAAACTCATGGAGCAAGAAAAGAGAGGACCCAGTAGCAATTGGTGAAAAGGCAGGGCCAGGAGCTATGACCGACCCCTGCAACCACAAATAGGTGAGTACACACACACACACACACATACTGGAGTATGCAGCACCTGTTTGGAACCCGCACTTGATAAAGCACGTCAAGAAACTAGAGAAAGTACAAAGGTTTGCGACAAGGTTAGTTCCAGAGCTAAGGGGAATGTCCTATGATGAAAGATTAAGGGAAATCGGCCTGACAACACTGGAGGACAGGAGGGTCAGGGGAGACATGATAACGACATATAAAATACTGCGTGGAATAGACAAGTGGACAAAGATAGGATGTTCCAGGGAGGGGACACAGAAACAAGAGGCCACAATTGGAAGTTGAAGACACAAATGAGTCAGAGAGATAGTAGGAAGTATTTCTTCAGTCATAGAGTTGTAAGGCAGTGGAATAGCCTAGAAAATGACGTAGTGGAGGCAGGAACCATACACAGTTTTAAGACGAGGTTTGATAAAGCTCATGGAGCGGGGAGAGAGAGGGCCCAGTAGCAACCGGTGAAGAGGCGGGGCCAGGAGCTAAGACTCGACCCCTGCAACCACAAATAGGTGAGTACAAATAGGTGAGTACACACACACACACACACACACACACACACACACACACACACACAGTGTCTAATCGACATGTGCCTAGGAGAAAATGGTAACTAACACACACACACACACACACACACACACACACACACATACACATACATAAAACAGGCCTAGTGTCTAATCGACATGTGCCTAGGACAAAATGGTAACTAACACACCACACAATGACAGCATGGGCTTCACCTGTTATCGATAGTTTGCGATTATTGCACATATGTATATGTATATACAATATTCTTGAAAATTAATATTTGATTATATTTAGGTGATGTTTCTGTGTCTCGGATAGAACAAGGTCGTCACTTTCCTCTGCCACGTTTACTCCAGCTTCTCCCAACATTTTCTGCCTGGTATTCCCACCATTGTTGCTGAGTTTGTCTCACTGGGAAACTCTTAACCTGTTTTCGCATTATGTATACCCGGGTGAGTGTGCAGAAGGTCGTCCTGGCAGGGAGACTAGTCTTTCTTATTTTGATCTGAGCGTATTTTTCTAGGTTGTGACGGCGTTGTCATGAGTGTTAATTTTTGAGAAGTTGTTGGAAGCTAGTGAGTGTAAATACACTTCATTTACCCGGGTTCCGTGTACCGTTCCAAACTTCACATGACATAAATAATAAAAAAAGGCACAATACCGTGACTGGAACAATATACAAATAACCCGCAAGTTGGACCGAAACGTCGTCGTAAGCTCCTCTCTTCTATGTGCGGGTTATTTGTGTTTCACATGGCATAGTAGTAGTGTGTGATTACTTTATTGTTTGTAATTATTTATTTGGGTTTGTAGAGGGTGAACTTCAGATCTTGGTCTCGCGTCTTATATTTCGACTGACCCACTTGAACTTCATTTATTAAGGGGTGGACCGGTAAACCAGCGGAAGGCCTTGGTCAGATGATGAAAAGCTTCAGTTGCGGCATGACCCGCGTCAGGAAACACTTATCCTGTTTCCTAACGAATATTATCTAAACTAACCTTGAAGGAGCACTGTCATATTTTTTTTTTCAATCCTTGCATTGAGTTTTCTTCTACTTCATCGTAGATTACCTCGCTCTACTTCTCACTACCCTTACGTTGAAGAAATAGTTTCCAATATACTTTTGGTTAATCCGGGTGTTATTTCCAACTATAGTTCCCTTGTTCTTGCATCTCTGGTAAAAATCCCTTCCTGTGTCTACAGTATACAACCCTCCCGCTGCAACCCTACATACTCCCTACATTCTTAAATGTAAGAGCTGGTGGGAGGGGGATATAGTCCTAGCTTCACAAACAATGAAGCTTTTTGAGATCCACCTGGACAGTCTTTTGACAAATATCAGATCCAATATAATACAATATAGAGTTTGACCATGAACCCATGAGGAAAATAATAATAGTGGTGAAGCAAGTGTAAACAGTAGTGATCAGTAGCAGTAATTACAACAAAAGAAGTTCGACTCTTTCCAGGTTTTCTTTTGATCATCCATGTATATGTTGGAAGCCGGCAGTGTGGCTGGACGGTAGCGAGACAACTCTGTCATATAATATCCTAGCCTTTACTATCTTAACAGAAGTGAGGCTGTTAGATTTACTGCTACTTAGACGATAGTTACCATGTTGACTATAAACTCTTCTGCTTCCTACTTTACCCACGCTACATAACTGTCATTCATCAATTCCTCTCTGTTCTTCCATTCTAAACTGTCAGTCACTGGTAGATCATTGTTATGTGCTCTGGGTATTTTTATTACCTTTCACAGGGAATACAGTGTCTGCTTAAGATGAATCTTTATACTATACTTAAAAATATTGCATATTCTTTTTGCCCTTACTGGCAAATCTGGAAATGTTTAAGACGTAGTCCATTGCCTTTTATGTAAAAAAAAAAAAAGTGAAAGGTTAGTCTCTCGATCTGCTGAAATTACGTCACTAGTATTTTCTTAGGTAATCCAGTTTTTTTCACTTGGCCATGAATTATATAATGTACTGGTTATATTTTGATATATATATATATATATATATATATATATATATATATATATATATATATATATATATATATATATATATATATATGTCGTGCCGAATAAGTAAAACTGGTCAATTAGCAAAAACTCATTTAAAATTAAGTCCTTTCTAAAATTTTCTCTTATAAGTTTAAAGATATATTTTTTTCCATTAATGTTAATGTAAAAATTTATAATTTTGCACCAAAAGGAACTTAGAAAACTTACCTAACCTTATTATAACAATAACAATTTATTTTAGCCTAACCCAACTAAATATATTTTAGATTTGTTTACAATAATTTAATACTAAACAAACAGTGAAATATATTTTTTTCGTTATGTTCAGAATGATTTTGGCGAAATTACTGCATACACAAATTTTCACTTGTTTTATATGGCAAGATGAGCGTTGCTATTTAAACCAAGATCGCAAGTTCTGCCTATTCGGCACGACATATATATATATATATATATATATATATATATATATATATATATATATATATATATATATATATATATATATATATACATATATATATTATAGGTAAAAACTTGCGATTTTGGCTTGAACAGCAACTCTCTTCTTGCCGAATAAGGCAGGGAAAATAATTTGTGTATGCAGTAATTTCGCAAAAATCTTTCTGAACCTAACGAATAAAATATATTTCGTTGTGTTCGTTTATTATTAAATTATTGTAAACTTATCTAAAATATAGTTACTTGGATTAGGCTAAATTAAATTGTGCGTGTTATAATTAGGTTAGGTAAATTTTCTAAGGTTCTTTTGATACAAAATTAATTTCATTAATATAAATGAAAAAATATATCTTTAAACGTATAAGAGAAAACTTTAGAAAGGACTTAATTTTAAATGAGTTCTTGTTAATTGACCAGTTTTACCTGTTCGACACGACCTAATTGTACTCACCTAATTGTAATTGCAGGGGTCAGTTCATAGCTCCTGGCCGCACCTCTTCACTGGTAGCTACTAGGTTCACTCTTATCCTGCTCTATAAGCTTTATCGTGCCTCTTCGTAAAGCTATGTATGGTACCTGCCTCAACTACCACACTTTAAATGACTATTGCACTTCCTGACAACTCTATGACTTTATAAATACTTCCTAACGTCCCTGTGGCTCATCTGAGTCTTCAACTTCCAGTTGTGACCCCTTGTTTCTGTGTCCCATCTCTGGAACATCCTGTCTCTGTCCACCTTGTCGATTCCTCTCAGTATTTTATATGTCGTTATCATGTCTTCCCTGTCCCTCCTGTCCTCCAGTGTCGTCAGGTCGAGTTCACTTAACCTCTCCTCGTAGAACATGCCCCTTAGCTCCGAGACAAGTCTCGTTGCAAACTTTAGCACTTTCTCTTGTTTCTTGATGTGCTTGGCCAGGTGTGGGTTCTAAACTGGTGGTGCATGCTCCAATATGGGTCTGACGTACACGGTGTATAGGGTTCGGAACAACTCCCTACTGAGATACCGGAATGCTATTCATAGGTTCGCCAGTCGCCCATATGCCGCAGCCAGTTATTTGGTTGATGTGCTCCTCAAGAGATGTACTCGGTATTATACACACTCCGAGATCCTTTTCCTTGAGTGTGGTTGTAGTCTTTGGGCCCCTAGACTGTACTCTGTCTGCGGTCTTCTTTGCCCTTCCCCAATCTTCATGACTTTGCACTTAGTGGGGTTGAACTCCAGGAGCCAGTTGCTGGACCAGATCTGCAGCCTGTCCAGATCCCTCTGTAGTCCTGCCTTATCCTCCTCCGACTGAATTCTTCTCATCAACTTCACATCGTCTGCAAACAGGGACTGACCCCTGTGGAAGCAAGCTCATCACTGGCGCCCACTTTGACACCTCGTCGTGTACCATGACTCGCCGCTGCCTCCCTGTCAGGTATTCTCTTATCCAGTGCAGTGCCTTCCCTATTATACCTGTGTGTGTGTGTGTGTGTGTGTGTGTGTGTGTGTGTGTGTGTGTGTGTGCTTGTGTGTGTGTGTGTGTGTGTGTGTGTGTGTGTGTGTGTGTGTGCGCGTGTGTGTACTTACCTAATTGTACTCGCCTAATTGTGGTTGCAGGGGTCGAGACTCAGCTCCTGGCCCCGCCTCTTCACTGATCGCTACTAGGTCCTCTCCCTCTCTGCTTCCTGAGCTTTGTCATACCTCTTCTTAAAACTATGTATGGTTCCTGCCTCCACTACGTCACTTGCTAGGCTATTCCACATCCTGACGACTCTATGACTGAAGAAATACTTCCTAACGTCCCTGTGACTCGTCTGAGTCTTCAGCTTCCAACTGTGACCCCTTGTTTCTGTGTCCCCTCTCTGGAACATCCTGTCTCTGTCCACCTTGTCTATTCCCCGCAGTATCTTTTATGTCGTTATCATGTCTCCCCTGACCCTTCTGTCCTCCAGTGTCGTCAGTCCGATTTCCCTCAACCTTTCCTCGTACGACATTCCCCTAAGCTCTGGAACTAGCCTTGTTGCAAGCCTTTGTACTTTCTCTAACTTCTTGACGTGCTTGACCAGGTGTGGGTTCCAGACTGGTGCTGCATACTCCAGTATGGGCCTAACATACACAGTGTACAGTGTCTTGAACGATTCCTTATTAAGGTTTCGGAACGCTATTCTCAGGTTTGACAGGCGCCCGTATGCTGCAGC
The DNA here is from genome assembly GCF_038502225.1 of Cherax quadricarinatus. Classification (NCBI taxonomy): domain Eukaryota; kingdom Metazoa; phylum Arthropoda; class Malacostraca; order Decapoda; family Parastacidae; genus Cherax; species Cherax quadricarinatus. Next base: position 7,247,521 of record NC_091348.1, read on the forward strand.
AGTTATTTGGTTGATGTGTGCCTCCGGTGATGTGCTTGGTGTTATGGTCACCCCAAGATCTTTCTCCCTGAGTGAGGTCTGTAGTCTTTGTCCACCTAGCCTATACTCTGTCTGCGGTCTTCTTTGTCCTTCCCCAATCTTCATGACTTTGCATTTGGCAGGGTTGAATTCGAGAAGCCAGTTTCTGGACCACATGTCCAGCCGGCCCAGGTCTCTTTGCAGTCCTGCCTCATCCTCATCCGATTTAATTCTTCTCATCAGCTTCACATCATCTGCGAATAGGGACACTTCAGAGTCTATTCCTTCCATCATGACGTTCGCATATATCAAAAATAGCACTGGTCCTATGTCACTCTTAAACAGTCATGATAATGTGCAAATTGTAGGTGACCTTGAACCCACACATATCTATGGAGGTGTCCTTGATCTGTGTCTTGGCTTCAACATTACTTCTGCCAGCTGTGAGTCTTCCATTGTAACAGATATAGCGTCTGATCATTTCCCAAGGCTAACCTCTCTAGATATTGGTAATACTATTCTCCCTGGTGGGATATTCAAACGGAAACGTCTTAATGTTTCCCCTGATCAACATGATGACTTTGTTGCACATGTGACTGACTGGTATAATTCCTATGAGTGTACCTCTGTCGAGACTTTTAACAATGACCTTGTGAGCAGTATTCAGAACTTCTTAGAGCCGCCTCTGAAACCTCCTACTACTCTAAATCCAAATGACTTCCATAATAATCATAAGTCTTATAAAAATCATACCTATTACAATGATTCTAAACTTCGAACATTGAAACGTACTGCTCGCAGACTAGGCCTAGCCTATGGAAACCATCGTACCCCTGAAATGCTGAGCCTCTTCCAAACTGCCCTTGCTGCTGCCAGAGAGCGTATGACAGAGCTGCGGCAGACTGGGAACAATTTGTCAATGGTCTCAATGCTCACACCCCACTTAGCCGGGCATGGAGGGACATAAATAGAATTAAGGGTAACAGAACTGGGCAGATCGCGCACCCTCATCCCTTGCATAGGGCGAATGAGTTAGTGCTTGGGCTGCTACATCTAGCTATGACAGTCTTCCCAGTACCACACAGGCGAAATTAATGGACAAATATGATGCAAGGGAGAGACTTGTTTGCTTTATGCTCAGCAAGGCAGATGACTGCAACATTCCTTTCACTAATTATGAACTTGATGCAGCACTAACTAAGGGCAACTCCACGTCGCCTGGTGAGGATGGTATTACTTACAACATACTCAGATTGCTGTGTCGAGTACCAGGTAATCCTTTACTTGAATTATATAACATGAGTTATGTCACTGGGGAGCTCCCTAAATCATGGACCAATAGCCTCATTATTCCCATTCCAAAGCCCAATCAACAAAACTCATTTCGCCCAATATCCCTTACTAGCTGCTTGTGTAAAACATTTGAAAGGATGATTCTTAATCGTCTTATGCACAGAATTAAGGAATTCTTGTCACCCCGGTTGCATGGCTTCATGCATGGAAGGAGTGTGCATCATTGCATTACCACCTTTCTCACTCTGCACACTGACAGCTCATACACTACGTTCCTTGACCTTAAATCCGCTTTTGATGTAGCCAACAGACATGTAATCATTAGTGAACTTGCCAGAATGGATGTTGGAGGATGGCTTCTCCGCTGGATTAAAGGTTACCTGTCCAACAGAAAGTCGTCTGTGTTGTTCCAGAGACATAGAAGTGTAACTAAAGATTTTGAATTAGGTACCCCACAGGGAGGTGTGCTTAGTCCCACCCTTTTCAACATTTTGATTAATGCCTTAC
>NC_091348.1:7254338-7436838 GCF_038502225.1 Cherax quadricarinatus
GGTATTGTAGACCATCAGTAATTTCCTGTGGCACAGCAACACCGTGGTATCTTGGTACAGGGAAAGTCTTCAACAACCCCTTTACTAAACAACTGTTTTACATGACCTACTTAAACTCTTGGGCCCCGCCCACTTGTGACGTCAACTCCAGCTACTTCACCTTACTTCCTAGAGTCATCCACACCATCGTGTGTCCTTGGGTACGGAGTACAACTTCAAGTTCCGCTGGATGCCCTGCTCTTAAGGATCGTATGGTTCAGTGGATAAGGGCGTCATGTGTTTTCGCCCACCATGAGGCAGGCCAAAGCAGCATGGGTTCGAGTCCTTGGCTAGTGCAGTGTTGTTATTTATATATATATATATATATATATATATATATATATATATATATATATATATATATATCTATATATATATATATATATTGTAAAGCAGTTATACAGCGCGAGAAATTTAAAATAATCGAGGTGTCTTCAAACATGTGTTTTCTTCAGCGGTGCTGGGTGATGAAGTGTTCCCCTGGGCTGGTAAACACTCATATTGGAGGAGACTGGAAGAGCAGAATCACTTCCGTGGAGCTCCACTTGGCCCCTCTTGGGGTCGGCCGTTTGTCAGCAACCATTACTACCTCAAACTGTCACGCTCTGTTAGTGCCACTTGGAAATTGTCAGCAATTACCTTTCATCCCCCCCCCCACGTGCCTCCCCTAAATGACTCTAGCAACATGCTCATTTGAGAAGCCAGATAAGGAGTAGATGCTCAGTGAAAAAAAATTAATATATATTGGTAATGAATTCTGTCACTCGTCAAATTACTCCTTCATGATAAAGTTGATAAGTTTGCCAAAGTACCCTGAAGGAAAATGCAGAATATAATTTTGGTACGTAAGTATTTAGCATTAAGAATAATATAAGATCAGTAAATAATGAAATATATGTTATAGGAAGGGATTGAGAAGTCTTAATAGATCTGTCACAATGATAACATGAACGTAGATAAGTATGTTAATGGAGCAACTTACAGTGTGAACAGACTGATGTTGTGGTAGCCAGGCTTAGGCTTGGTTACAAGCACCTCTGACAACTTGGCAGAAACAGATGGTGGTCACACTAGATGCAAAATATGTGGTTAGCTTTATGGTTATTTACTGAGGAATAAAGAGATAGAAAAATAACCGATGTCAAAGTATCTTATTAAAGAAACAAGATAACGGAGATATTAAGTAAATATCCTATCAGTGAGTGAGGTAAGTAAGGCACTTCTGCATAAAGCAAGCAAGAACAACAGTTACTCTTGCACAAAGATGACACTTCCAGGGTATATAGAAGAGGTACCTACTAAAAACCCAGGGGTTTTAACTGGTGGTTACCCAGGCACTTCCTGGTGAAAACCAGAATACTTCCTAGTTAATACTAGAGTACTTCCTGGTGGATAACAGGATACATCTTGGATATCGTAAGTACTTCCTGGTGGATAACTGGATACAACTTCTTGGATATCGTAAATACTTCCTGGTAGATATAGAGGAGTATTTCTTGGTACCCTGCTAGATATACCGGGTATTTCTCGGTACCCTGCTAGATATACCGGGTGTTTCTTGATGGACGATACCAGGGGTACTTAATGGTAGACACCAGGGGTAATTAATAATACAAACAGAGTATACACCGACAGTATTCAATCCCGTCGTCCTGGTGGACAAATCATCTTATTAAAATGCTATAAACCGCAGTGTGTGCCTTTGTTTACACACTCCAGCGCTACTTCATGGATTCCAGACTATTTCCTGGTACATTTTGGGGATTCTTCCAGGGGCAGGGGAATACCGGGAAGGTATATCTGCGTGATGTTTTAATAAGACAAATGCAAATGACGCCATAAAGACAGGTTCGCCAATTATCTTTGGCTAAAGAGCTTTAACGAGTCGAAGAGTTGACTTTCACACATGTTGTGGCAGAAGTGGCTAATGTGTCTTGTCTTGGTCAGCCTCGCTTGCTGGGTTGAGCTTCAAGTCTTCGTCCACTAAATATTCTTCACTTGAACGGCGCAGAAGGCTGTTAGTAATTAATTTATTCTACACAATTATTCAGTCCTAGTGGACTAGTTCATCCTCACCTCAGGTGCTAGTTCATCATATCCATCCTCCCTATTTCAAACTGTCTGTCTCCATCTGATTATGTGCGTGTTTACCAAATTGTGCTCAAGTGTTTGTCTCTGTGGGGTTCAGCGTCAGCGCTTGGCACTCTACGCTTTTTAAGTGATGTTATTCCACGCCCTCTTCAGTGTATGTATTCCTCTATTTGTGCTTGCGAAGGTCGAGTCTTGGCTCCTCATTGACCGATATAACTCATTCCTGGAGTGCAGAGCCCTATCATATCTACTCCTGAAACTGTGCAAGGAGTTTTTCTCCACCTTTTACAAATCCAGTTCATTTCATTCATCTAAACTGTTTATGCCCCTCAACATTTTGTATGTCATGACCATGTCGCCTCTTGTTCTTCCCTACTCTAATGGTAATAGATCTAGTTTGCTCATAGTGGATTTTATGGTATATAACGACAAGTAGCGGGAAAAGATACAAAATAGCGTAACTTGAGAACATGTAAATCAACCACAAGGGGAAGAGTTGACAGTTGTAGGCCTTTCGTGTTTCAGCAAGTACTTTGTCAGAAGCTTGCAATAGTGAGAAGGAAGGTAGGTGTGTCTATGGAGGCCTCTTACAAGTATAGGATGATCTCCGTTCCTACTTACTCAAATATTCGCCAAGAACGAAGTGCTGACACCGGTCTTTGCCAGATGGTGGCCCGTCAGTCTTCATTCCGTTTTACTGTTGCAAGTTCTTGACAAAGTGTTCGCTGCAACACGAAGGGCCTAGAGCTGTCATTCACCCCCCGCCCCCCATCCCAGTAGGTGATATGCATCTGCTATCTCTCTCCTGCAGTTATTGCAACGTGAGAATATGTTTAAAGCATAAGATGCCTGACGTGTGCTTGTATATTTTCTCTTTTATTTTCACTAGTTCCACAAATATTCTTCATGGTTCTGTCACCTCTACTAAGACAAATCAAAATAAATATCTCTGGAAATTTTCGAGATTCGATTTATGTTTTTAGGTGAGAATCCCGCACTGGTGAGAATCCCCACTGTTAGTTAATCTTAAGTTAATTTTAAGCCTGCCCGTAATGCTATGCATTCAAGTGGCTTTGGCATGCTGCATTTAACTGTATTCTTTTGTACTTCACTGTATCATGTTCAAATAAATAAATATGAGGTGACATGTTTTCAAGAAGTTTTTGGCTATAATAAACTAGCAATGTGACTTTTATTAAGAAATATAATTAATCGAACCTTTATTTCTTAAAGAACGTTAACTAAGTTTTCTCTAGTCTTGTTGATGCCTAAACTCAAAAAAATGTATATTGGTTTGGTGAAATGTTCATCATGGTAATTGTTACTTGACTGAACTCTGATCAAAGTTTCGTTAAGGCTCTTCAGAAAGTGAAGTTTGTTGTCCTTATTTCCCAGTTGTTGTATGAAGCTGATATTCCAGTCTTTAGTAAACAATAAACATTATATTTAATTGGATTTTGTCCCAAGTATTCGTTAAGTATGTGGATATTGTAGTGTCTGGAACACTGTGGTATGTGGGTAAGACACATATGCAACAGTTAGGTATCTTTATTTCGAAACGTTTCGCCTACACAGTAGGCTTCTTCAGTCGAGTACAGAAAAGTTGATAGAAGCAGAAGATACTTGAAGACGATGTAATCAGTCCATCACCCTTAAAGTTTTGAGGTGGTCAGTCCCTCAGTCTGGAGAAGAGCATTGTTCCATAGAATGAAACAATATGGAGATGAAGTGACAGGATGGAGCCTTATATAGCGCCAAGAGGTGAGACGTAGGTCACTAGAAGAGGTAAGAACTCAGATGTTGGGAGGTCAGGTCCCTCTCAAATCCAGCCGTTCTCACTAGTAGAGGTTGTCGAAGTTGATTGTAGGTCTGTACCAAGATACCCTTGTGTTGCAGTGTCTGACAGATTGAACATTAAAATGGTATAAAATACCGACAGGTTGTTAGGTAAGACACATATTCAACAGTTAGGTATCTTTATTTCGAAACGTTTCGCCTACACAGTAGGCTTCTTCAGGCTTCTATCAACTTTTCTGTACTCGACTGAAGAAGCCTACTGTGTAGGCGAAACGTTTCGAAATAAAGATACCTAACTGTTGCATATGTGTCTTACCTAACAACCTGTCGGTATTTTATACCATTTTAATGTTCACTGTGGTATGTGGACATTGTAGTGTCTTGAACACTGTGGTATGTGGACATTGTAGTGTCTTGAACACTGCGGTATGTGGACGTTGTAGTGTCTGGAACAATATGGTATGTGGACGTTGTAGTGTCTGGAACAATGTGGTATGTGGACGTTGCAGTGTCTGGAACAATGTGGTATGTGGACGTTGTAGTGTCTGGAACAATGTGGTTTGTGGACGTTGCAGTGTCTGGAACACTCTGGACAAAAACAAGCAGAACAGACCTTCAGATGCACAAAGTTGTGTTCTAGAAAGAGCCTGAAAAACTCTTAGAGTGAGATCTGGAGCACTTAGTCTTGTTGATAATTAAGACGCATGTACAGCAGTTAGGTATCATTATTCCGATACGTTTCGCCTACACGGTAGGCTTCTTCAGTCGAGTATAGAGGAGGAAATAGAAGCAGTAGAGATGTAAAGACGATGTAATCAGCCCATCACCCTGGAAGACATAGTTTTGAGGTGGTTAGTCCCTCAGCTTGGAGAAGAGTTTTGCTTCATAGTCTGGAACAATAAAGCAAAACTATGAAGCATAGTCTGGAACCATGTTCTAAACTGTGAAGCAGAACTCTTCTCCAGGCTGAGGGACTGACCACCTCAAAACTATGTCTTCAAGGGTGTTGGACTGATTACATCCTTTTTAGATCTCTACTGCTTATGCTGACTATTCTGTACTCGACTGAATAAGCCTACCGTGTAGGCGAAACGTTTCGAAATAAAGAAACCTAACTGTTGCACATGTCTCTTATCAACTTGTCAGTATTGTATGCCATTATCACATTCAGATAATCAGGTGAATGTTAGTGTTATGGTAATCATATCTAGCGGCTTGGTTACAAAATGTGACATCTACAAAATGTGACATCTACAAAATGTGACATCTACAAAATGTGACATCTACAAAATGTGACATCTACAAAATGTGACATCTACAAAAGAGTAGACATCAACTTATTGATCTCCTCTCAAGTACTTAGCGTCTTTCTGGTTTCGTAACAGAGTGTCAGAGAGTATTCTAGTCCAGTTATCTCTTAAATTATGTGGCTTCTCAATAGCGTTTTTTTGGATTGCAACTGGATGAATACAAATCACCCAAATAAAAGTGAGATCTTTAGTAACAAAGGTGGTATTAGAGTTAATATAGTTTGAATAATTAAGGAGATAAGGTCCTACACAACTCTTGGAGTATAACCTGGTATACTGATATATCGTAGTTATTTTGTACATATAATATGGTGCTATGTACATATTTGATAAAATGCTGTACTACTCTTAATATGTACCGTCTGGTACGTTGCTATGATGAGATGTACTCAAGTACAAGAGTAATGATGTGTGTGTGTGTGTGTGTGTGTGTGTGTGTGTGTGTGTCTGTGTCTGTCTGTGTCTGTGTCTGTGTCTGTGTCTATGTCTGTGTCTGTGTGTGTGTTTATAAGTGCTCAGACTGGCTCGACTTAGGCTTAAAATGTGACTGACAACAAGTCCCTACGTAATCTAACTTCCTAACCATAGAGGCCAACAAACAACTTGCTTAAACAGCGTCATAACCTTCATATCCACACCCGCCGATATATAATAATTACAGTTGTACAAGCAGGTTGTTTGTTCGAGCATTTCGCCTCACTTTACTCGGGTATACATTAGTGATCTCTTAGGCTCACAAGATACGTAAATACTGAAGAATGAGACACTTGTGAAACATTTAGGAATCTTTATTGTGGAAAAGTTTCGCCAGCCAGTGGCTTCTTCAGTCCAGTGCAGAGAACTGTGGAAGATGAGGAGTTTGTGGTGATCAGTCCCTGAGCCTGGTGTAAATGCTGTTTGGTTGGCCACGTTGTCTCACTGTCAGCCCCCTTACTGTCAGCGCCTCACTGTCAGTCCTCCTCACTGTTAACACCTCACTATCAACACTTCACGATCAGCACCTCATTATCAGTACTTCATTAGCACCTCACTATCAGCACTTCACTATCAACACCTTACTATCAGCACTTCTTTATCAGTCCCTCACTATCAGCACCTCATTATCAGCACCTCACCATTAGCACATATCAGCACTTCACTATCAACTCCTTACTATCAGCACTTCACTATCAGTCCCTCAGTATCAGCACTTCACTATCAGCACTTCATCAGCACCTCACTATCAGCACTTCACTATTAACACCTTACTATCAGCACTTCACTATCAGCCCCTCACTATCAGCACTTCACTATCAGCCCCTCACTATCACCACCTCACTATCAGCTCTTCACTATCAGCTTCATTCAGCAGCAGACAGATAAAGAACATTTTCTTTCATTTGTTTTTTCCTTAAACTATTTTTTCTCAAACTAAAATATTTCGTTTTAAATTCTTTCACACTGTGCGCTTATTTCTCTGTATTTGAACATAATAGTTTGAAAGCATCGAGGCGACCATCCACTTATCTTTAAGAGGAACCACTTAAGTCTTATCGCTTCAGCTTTCTCATGTATTGTGAATTTTTGTGCAAAATTCACACATTAGAAATAAAAATTATGACTTGTGTGTTGCTGGTAAGAATTTCGTCACACTCGAGGGTAAGAGACCGTGTCTAGGTGTCAAACTTGTGAGTTGATGGCTCCAGTATAGTAAACATCAAGTGTAGAAGACCGTGTCTAGGTGTTAAAATGGCTTCAGTATAGTAAACATCAAGGGTAGGAGACCGTGTCTAGGTGTTAAAATGGCTTCAGTATAGTAAACATCAAGGGTAGGAGACCGTGTCTAGGTGTTAAAATGGCTTCAGTATAGTAAACATCAAGGGTAGGAGACCGTGTCTAGGTGTTAAGATGGCTCCAGTATAGTAAACATCAGAGGTTGATGAGTGAGACATGTGTAACAATTGGATATTTTTATTGTTGAAACGTTTCGCCTAAGAAAGAAAAGAGCAGGAATAAACTGGAGAGAGAAAGATGCTCCCTCTACAGAAGATGACAAAGAATCACTGAGCTTCTCAGGAACGCTAGAATATCTGATACACAGAAGGAGGTGCTGACCAGGGAAGTGAAATCTATCAAACTTAAGTTAAATGACTCTTACAGGAACCAGGAGAGACGGGAGGAGCTTAAAGCTATTAGTGAAATTGAAAGAAATTCAAAATATTTCTTTTCATATGCCAAAAACAAGGTAAATACCACATCTAGTATCGGGTCCTTACTCAGACAGGATGGGACTTAAACAGATGACAACAAGGAAATGAGTGAAATACTGAAATCCCAGTACGACTCTGTGTTTAGTGAGCCACTAATCAGTCTGAGGATCGACGACCCAAATGATTTCTTCATGAATGAGCCTCAAAACTCCATATATGTATGTCAGATTTCCGACATTACCCTAACTCCGATAGACTTTGAAAAAGCCATTGACAACATGCCCATGCACTCAGCCCCAGGCCCAGATTCGTGGAACTCTGTTTTCATTAAAAACTGCATGAAACCCCTCTCACGTGCCCTAAGTACACTATGGAGAAGGAGCTTGGACATGGGTGAAATTCCACAGTCACTTAAAACAACGGATATAGCCCTACTCCATAAAGGTGACAGCAAAGCATTAGCTAAGAACTATAGACCAATAGCTCTAACGTCCCACATCATAAAAATCTTTGAAAGAGTGCTAAGAAGCAGGATTGCAAACCATCTGGATTCCCAAAAACTGCACAATCCAGGGCAACATGGGTTCAGGGTAGGTCGCTCCTGCCTCTCACAACTACTGGATCACTATGATATGGCCTTGGATGCACTGGAAGAAAATCAGAATGCAGATGTAATATACACAGACTTTGCGAAAGCGTTTGACAAGTGCGATCATGGCGTAATAGCGCACAAAATACGTGCTAAAGGAATAACTGGCAAAGTGGGGAGATGGATCTTCAACTTCTTAACCAATCGAACACAAAGAGTAGTGGTCAACAGAGTTAAATCGGAGGCACAGTACTCGCCCCCATCCTGTTCCTCATCCTCATATCAAACATAGACAGAGATGTAACTCACAGCACCGTATCATCCTTTGCAGACGATACTAGGATCTGCATGAGGCTGTCATTTATTGAGGACGCGGTTAACCTCCAAGAAGATATAAACAAAGTTTTCCAGTGGGCAACGGAAAACAATGTGATGTTCAATGAGGACAAATTCCAACTACTCCGTTATGGAAAACTGGAAGGGATAATAACTAGAACAGAGTATACTACAAACTCTGGCCATACAATAGAGCGGAAAAATAATATAAGGGACCTGGGAGTAGTAATGTCTGAGAATCGCACTTTCAAGGATCACAACAGTGCCACGATTACAAGTGCAAAGAAAATGATAGGATCGATAATGAGAACGTTCAAAACGAGAGATGCCAAGCCATTGATGATCCTTTTTAAATTACATGTTCTCTCTAGGCTGGAATACTGCTGTACATTAACATCTCCGTTCAAAGCAGGTAAAATTGCAGATCTAGAGAGTGTACAGAGATCCTTTACTGCACGTATAAGTTCTGTCAAGCACCTTAATTGCTGGGAACGCTTGGAAGCACTTGACTTGTACTCGTTGGAACTCAGGAGAGAGAGAGATATATCATAATCTACACTTGAAAAATCCTGGAAGGAATGGTCCCGAATCTGCACACAGAAATCACTCCCTACGAAAGTAAAAGACTGGGCAGGCGATGCAAAATACCCCCAATTAAAAGTAGGGGCGCCATTGGTACACTAAGAGAAAACAACATAAGTGTCCGGGGTCCAAGACTGCTCAACAGCCTCCCACCAAACATAAGGAAAATTACCAATAAACCCCTGGCTGCCTTCAAGAGAGAGCTGGACAGATACCTAAAGTCAGTGCCGGATCAGCCGGGCTGTGGTTCGTACGTTGGACTACGTGCGGCCAACAGTAACAGCCTGGTTGATCAGGCCCTGATCCACCGGGAGGCCTGGTCGTGGACCGGGCCGCGGGGTCGTTGGTCCCCAGAATAACCTCTAGGTATGCGGTAAGCTCCATCTGTAAAATGCAGAGGAGAAATGTATTGTATATATTTGTTGGTAGAATTACCGATAATATGTAAAGTAAAAGGACACAAGTGCAACTAATGTGACATTTTATTGTGGCAATGTTTCGCTCCTGGAGAGCGAAACGTTGCCACGATAAAATGTCACATTAGCTGCACTTGTGTCCTTTTACGAGAAACGTATTGTAGGCAGCAGGAGTAGAGGCGAGGTCAAGATGATGTAATCAGTCCATCAACCTTGAAGAAATAATTTGAGGTGTTCTGTCCCTCAGCCTGGAATGTTATGGTCTGGAATGTTATGAAGCTGAAGCATGAGATTGGAGTCTTTAATACTGTCATCAGGGGTATGAGACCGACTCAGAGCCTTGTGTAAGTTACTGGTGTGAGTCTAGCAAACCTGTCCGACTGCCTCATGTATTTCATATTTTCCCTCTATGTAAGTATTCATTTCTCATCTTGATACGGAGTTCTCATCACGTTAATGCAAATGTTTTGCTTTTTTATATCAGACTGGCACAGGGAGTATGTAACGTGGATCCTACAATGTTATACACGTTATTTTGCACTTGGGGGATTGTGGGTGTGGAGACAGTCTGGTCACCTGGTCGTTGTGTTTCACACAACACACGACCACAGAGTGAAAGTTAAGTGTTCCTTCCCCCTTCCAATGACGAGTGTTGGGACGTGTGCTCTTGTAGTTACCGCACCTTTCACGTAACTTTGTGAAAGTACTTGTATTCTCCGGCAGGTACTAGTGAAGAGGAGAAAATCTAGAACTATTGGAAAACATGCTTGATATATTGTTTATAATGAGAAATGGAACGATTTCTCTTGGCGCGGTTCTAAAGCCATATGAAGACCCGCTCAGTTTAGCTTTTGGTTATTTGAGAGAGACCTTCTACTGGGTTACTGGTCCACCCATTAAAACAAAAAATATGATGCTAGGCATTCCATCCCATTTTTAAAAACAGAGATTCACCACAAAGTAACGTCGTAATATGAAACTGTGATTATGCTTCAGGGTTTGACGTTCCCAGAAATTGACTGAAAAATAATTTCTCGTACTCGACGACTCATTATTATCACCTTCCTCTCCGCCTCCCTCGTCACCAACATCTTACCACTTTCATTTTATTACACCAATTACTTGTTCCTACACACGTATGCGTGTGCTAACTCGGAAATTGTAATTTCTAATGCTGAATTGCGATTTTTAAAATGTAGCTACGTGTATGTGATAAGTTCTCCCAAATGTACCATAATTTGTTTTCTTAAAAGTCATCACTACTAAGATGACATGTCAACACAAGCTCTCAGTCTTCCATCCACAAAATGGTTTTTCCGGTTAGGCCATAAGATCGAGAGTAAGAATGAGGAGGGGTAGGACTGGGATAGGAGAGAGCAGTGAAAAAAATTGTTAGTAGACAGAACCACTGACCACTTGGAGGTCAGTAGGCCTGCTGCAGTGTTCTTACGTTATGTGTGTATCTAGACTGAATACTGGGGTACACATCCACGTGTGCATTAAACATTTCTCCCATATAAGTGGCGTGAATCATGCAGTGTATTATACAACCCCTTTCTTCTATCAACCGAGTTATATACATAAGATCACGTTGTATGAGATATTATCTAGAAACGTACGTGCATTATATAGACTTTGATAACTCTCGTACATGATTCATAAACACCGAGAGGATGTACTTAACAAAGCGTCCGTAACACCTGTCATTGTCAATAAAGTTGCCAGTAATAATGCCTAGTACCTACATAGATTATAATTACTCACCATCGGTGTTGTGATCAAGACACGTGCGACAGTTGGTTGTCATTATTGTTGAAACGTTTCGCCTACACAGTAGGCTTCTTCAGTCAAATACAAAGGCAGCAGGTGTAGTAGTGAAATAAAGATGTAATCACTCCATCAACCTTCGAGAAACGATATGGTCCAGAGTCTTCTCCAGGTTGAGGGACTGACCACCTCAAATACTATTTCTCCAAGGTTGATGGACTAATTACATCATATTAATTTCACTACTTCACCTATCGTCTCTGTATTTGACTGAAGAAGCCTACTATGTAGGCGAAACGTTTCAATAATAATGATACCCAATTGTCGCACGTGTCTTAATCACCACCTGGAATGTTATCAGATAAAGATTAAAAGATTACTAGTATTGTTCATCTTGCAACCACGACTTCTCAACTTCTCTAACTTTATTATTTTTTAAATACACTACCTAACAGAATACTCCATTCTACTGAATGTACAACAATGCATACAACCATATGACCTGTCTTTGTAATACTCACTTGTGCTTTATAGTAACCTGTTTACATTAATGTTTTATCACTGATTTCATCATTGCTTAGTTAATCTTAAGTTAATTTTAAGCCAGCCCGTAATGCTATGCATAGTATAAGTGGCTTTGGCATACTGCTCTTACCTGTATTTTTTGTACCTCTGTATGTGTGCTAAAATTTTTAAATAAATAAATAAATAAATAAAAGGTTATTTTTGGAGTGTCGTGTTTACAACTATTGTCAGGTGTAGACACTGAGTAATAAAATACATGTGCAAAACTATATACCCAGGTTTTGCACATGTGTCTTATTCATCAACTTGTCGATATGAAGGAGATACAAATGCAGTATTGACTGCATTGACGTTTCACTCATACAGAAGTTCATTTATGTTGTAGAAGCCTTTGTTTTGGTTGAAATTGTTGGATACGTAGATGAATGACAATTCTAAGATCTTGCGTATCCAACGATTTTAACCACAACGGCTTCTACAACATAGCTGAACCTCTTGCCAGGAAACTTCTTCATATTTGTCCAACGTAGCAACATAGCAGCAGGCATATTGGCCCATGCTGAGCAAGTTTTTCTTATATTCAACCTCATGTCAGCCGTCAACCTCAACATTTCTTACCTGCCCCATCACGTCACTAGACTCATTATATATACACACGTCCTGTCCTCTCCACTGTGGGGGCGAAACGTTGTCAATAAAGGATCGCGTTATACTCCATGTGTCTCCTTATGCGTCATGATGGTATTTTATACCATCTATCTCCAACTTGTCAGTACTGTATATCATTAATGTTACGAACAGCTAGGCAGTGTTGTGTCGTGGTTCGTAAATACTTCGAGCATCTGAAGGCAAGAGAAAAGTGACATGGACAGAATTATCCTATAGGAAAACACTGGTTTGGCAACAAATTTGTAGTGACCCAAATTGGGTCACTGAAGTGAGAATTCTGAGTTCCTTTAACCATAGGTTGGACAAGTAAATGAGAGTGTGGGTGGGTGGGTGAAAGACGTGCCTTGCTTGGCCCAGTTGGCTTGCTGAAGTGCCCCACTATTCTCATGTTCTTACATTAATGAGGAAGAATTGAACACGCATGGATGATACAGCGCCAGGAAACTGCTAGGTAACCAGCTAAGATACGAGGAAAGGGACGGCAGCTCCAGTTCCCTGAATCAATGGCACTTTACCAGCATCAAGGCAACCTCCTTGAAGGAACAAGGGGAGTGGATATCTGTATTTTTAGTACCTATGTTTTCAAAAAAAAAAAAAGAAACTTGACGACTTCCTCCAAAAAGTGCAAGATCAGCTAGACTATGGTAGCTATGAATGCCTGTAGGCAGATAGCACTAACAGCCTGCTTGACCAGGCAGTCAATAAGTTAGCCAGGCCTCTGTACAACACTTGGGTGTTGCTCGTGTGTCTTATTCACCAACAGTTAGGTGACTTTATTTCCGAAACCTTTCGCCTACACAGTAGGCTTCTTTAGTCGATTACAGAGGTGACTAAATACGGACACAAGCTAGTCACATCTGTATTAGACTGAAGAAGCCTATTGTGTAACCGAAACTTTCTCGTAAATAAAGATATATGACTGCTGCATATGTCTTATTCATTTAGGTCCTGGGACATTGTTCACTATTCATGGGGTTTGTAAATACATGGGATGATATAGAGTGTGGTAAATATAAAGTAGGCTGAAGTTCAGTGAGATCAGGTGAGCTGAACAGTTGTGGGATCACGAATTGCAGTTTTAAAATATGCTGGACAGATATTTGATAAGGTGGCTCACAGAACGGGTGAGACTCGAACCTATGGCAGGCGAGTCCTAGAACTCGAAGGCCAGTGTGCTAACCACTGGACTAGATTTTTCGAGATAAAAAAAAAAAAGACTGCTGTTGCAAACTGATTATTAGGAAATCATTGCGAATGTACGTATCCAAGCGAATTAAGGGCCAATGGTAGGATGACCCTTATGAAAACCAAACTGATGAGGGGAGAGAGAGTTTCGGTTTTTCAGGTACCAGCAGTTTTCATAGACCTCTCTGAACGGTGTTGGTTTTACTTGTTTCTCTTTGAAAATTATACTTTTCAACGGACTTCCGGCCTGCCTGTGAGTTCCTCATGCAACTTCTCGAAGCAGAGCTAGTGGCCCGGTGGCCTGGTGGCTAAAGCTCCCGCTTCACACACGGAGGGCCCGGGTTCGATTCCCGGCGGGTGGAAACATTCCGACACGTTTCCTTACACCTGTTGTCCTGTTCACCTGTGAGTTCCTCATGCAACTTCTCGAAGCAGAGCGGGTTTCGTCTGTTATTGATGATGAATTAGACACGTGTAAAACTTGGGTATGTTTATTTTGGAAACGTTTCACCAACCAGTGGCTTCCTCAGTCTAATACAGAGAAAAATGGTTTAAGATCAGATATCCAAGTATTGTACAAGTATCTCATTCATCATCCCGTCGGTTCTCCGAGCCAGTTATCTATATTTCCCTCTTATTTCCCCCTCAGTCACCTGAAGATTCGACATCCCTGCAAGAGAAGCTCAACCAGGTCGAACCTTCAATCCAACTCAAGCTCGAAGAAGTCGACGGAAAAGTTGCTTTCCTCAATGTGCTACTTTGCAAAGCTGACCATGAGCTTCATTTTACATAGATTTTCCCCACTTTTACTCACACCATAATACATAGACAAAACGCTGTGTCATCATAAGCTTTTTTCTACGTGGTCTCCGTGCCTGCAGCAATGAATTCCCTGAAGACTGATCTTTCTTGCAACACGTGTTTTCTGAACTTCGCCATTCTCGTCATTGCATTCGAGATCGCAAACGCTGCTCACAAATCGAGTGAGTTGAAGGACGAGAAACCACCGAAACAAGAAATACAGTCCTCCCTCACACCTTCATTGTCAAACACTTCACCAACATTCTCTCCAACACCAAATTCCAAGTAGACATCACTGCCTCCACTATAATGAACGAAATCACCAGTGACGAACATCTTCAAATTCAATCCACTGCAGGGGTGTACGCAATCCCTAGCAATAATTGCGACAAAATGTACGTGGGTGACACATTCTGAGACGTCCACACGAGTATTATAAGTTAGGTTGTTAGGAATAAAGCCATCGACTGGACGTGGGTCAATAATGCTACAGTTCACTCAAGAATTACTTAATCGATTTTTTTTTTAAGTAGGAATAATCCCCTTGAGATGTATACCTTTCAGTTTACACGCACGGATATACATGTCGTGCCGTATAAGCAAAACTGATGAATTAGCAAGAAATCATTTAAAATTAAGCCCTTTCTAAAATTTTCTCATGAGTTTAAATATATATTTTTTCATTTATGTTTATGTAAAAATTAATAATTTTGTACCAAAAGAAACGTAGAAAACTTGCCTAACCTTATCATAACAAACGTAATTTAATTTAGCCTAATCAAACTAAATATATTTTAGAAAAAATTACAGTAATTTAATAATAAACAAACACAATGAAATATACATTTTTCGTTAGGTTCAGAGTGATTTTTGTAAGAATATTGCAAACACAAATTTTCGCTTGCCTTATTCGGCAAGAAAAACGTTGCTATTTAAGCCAAAATCGCAAGTTTTACCTATTCGGTACGACATATACTTCAAGGTATATATCTATGCATATAAATTCCTCGCTGTAAAGACCAGGTCTCAATTATTTCTCTCCGTGTGTTGTCGAGCGTGTCGTGCCGGGTCGACTAATAAGCTAATTACCCCATTAGCTTCATGGTCTCTTAAAATATCGGTTCAATTTAAGTTTTGGTTTGTGAGATCTTTCTCTATTACATTAGTACACTTTATCTAGGAAAATTATTTTCTATTCTTGGCTTTGGAAAGTCTGAATCCAACTCCAAACCTTAATTTTTGTTGTTGTATCGAATTTCTATATAGTGAATGAGGAATTATAGGTTCCTTAGTTATGAAGGTCCTCAGAATCATTAACAGATGAATATGTTGAACAGTTTTGCGTAACGATATGCTCTTTCGCTACCGTTCATGGAAAAGATGTGATTTTTAATTAAAATAAACTAGCTGCTTTAGAGACAAATATAATCCGCTTTTTTTTGTTGACTGCATGGATAACTCGTAGGTCTAAATTGTTCATACTCCATAGGTTGGTATGTCAGACGTCAGCCACATCAGAAGCCTCACCTCAGCTCAGTGCCCGGCTGACACTGCCTCAGTTTCCTCGCAAATCCAGGTAATCCTGACCTTTCTCAGGGCAGTTTGGCCATACGCTGTTTACACAATGCCCTATACTGCTGCGTCTTTATATTAACCTACTTGTCGGCATTTTGCCTTTTTATCCATTAGGTAACACTACTACCCACCAATATTGTGACTCAGGCTGACACCTATATCCATTTTAGTGATCAACGTATGGAACTGAGCAATTTTTATCAGGGCTGAAGGAATGAACACCTCAAAATTTCCACTTTTCAACTGTCTCCGGGACGTTAGACACATCTGTATGTGACTTGAAGAATCCTAATGTGCAGGCAAAACACTTCTGCAACAAAGATACCCATCCATTCTGTGTTGGTTAATATGATACTGCTGCTAAGCATACTGAAGCACGGAAACTAAGAGAAGTATGGGGACCTTAGCCATCAATCCCCTTCAATGGATGTGCCTTTATGCTGGTGATGGGTTCTTGATTCAGACAAGTATACTTATGCTTCTCATCGTTGCCTCCCACTTCCTATTGCCCTGTGTGACCCCACTGGGCTTAGCGCTTTCCATTAATTATAATAAGTGGACCATCAATATCACTTTCTCCCAGTAGGATCGAAGACCCTTGGCTTCTGGGTAAAGATGCTACACACTTCCTCGAGAAAATGGGTTCTAGCATCTCTGAGACCCATGGGTTGCCACCTTCTTGATCCAGCATCTCAGTGAAGTGGTCAGCTTCCAAGATTCACAACCTAACTTGAAGACTCATGTTCTCTGTATTAAAGAAGGCATTACATTTTTAAAAGGTGTAGTAGGTGAAGAAATATTCAAACGGCCAAAGGAAAAGAAAATTTTTCACGACGGTTTTCTGTTGCAGTCTCCGGTCTATGTAATATGTACGTTTTGTATAGCGCTTATATCTTGCAGTTTTCTTCAGCCATTTTGATGAGAGTGTAAATGTTTGCGTTATTCCTTAAGAGCAGACCAGTGACGATTAGAGAGAGGGAGAGAGAACATCAACACTGAGTCCGTCAGGATCTGGGGATCCTAACCTCAATTCAGAGAGAAAATTCCTCTTGCTCCTCTTGAGAGACGGTCGACGCCTCAAGAATGTTGTACTTACGTTGTTATGGACCTGTTATTAGAGTCTCACACGAGGTCAACAGGTGATGGCAGGGGAGGAAAGTAGTGAAGGAAGAACGTTTTTCATTAAACAAAATTTGATAAGTCAACAGTGTGCTGCTACTCTATTTTCCATGAGTTACACAGTGTGAACGAATGCTAGCTATGTTTTCCCTGACATGTTCCGTCAGCCTGAGCTGGAGTGCCTCAATAGAACATTGAAGATATTATTTCACTCAGAGTTCATCAATTACAAGATATAAACGCATTACAAAAATATTTATAATACATAGCCTGGAAAATGGAAGAGAAAGCCGTGATGAAATAAAAAAAATGAGTTCATTAGTTACAGCAACTATAAAGGCATCGTTTCAGTAGAACTGGAGTTACTATCACTTGGGAATTCCCATCTTTCATGATAGTCTATCCCATAGACAGGCGAAACCGAGTTTATTTATGAAGATATCCCCATCGAAGGTGTGAAAGGCAGTGTAAATATAGCGGTGAAGGGATGGTGGTCAGTGAGAGGAATTAGATCCTTCAAGAGTAGTTCCTTGACCTCTGTGAGGTTTGGGATTTTGATCCTTGAAATTAAACTTGACCTCCACTTCCTTGGATTGAACCTGATTGCCTAGCATTCTCCCCGAATATATATGATCCCTATGGGTCATATATCTCCTGAGGGAGATAAGCTACGGGTTTAGCGCTTTTTGATGAATGTTGGTATATATTGGTTGAAATTTCATGTAGTTTTACTATTGCGTTCTTCCCTTCTTCTCCCTACTCTTCCCTCCCTCTCCATACTCTTTCTCTTCCATTTCTCCTTCTTCCTCACTCTTTGCTCCCCCCCCTCCTCTCTCTGTAATTATATCTACTCAAATACTCGTATATACGTATCATTTAAACTAGAAGCTCACTGGTGGTGCCAGGTATACAATTGTCAAATAAAAAATTATCGCTAGGCTATCGCCATTATATGTTCTTAAGAATAAAATAACTGAATTGCTATCAATAATGAATATGTAGTTAGATGTATTCTGGCATCTAAATTCCTCTTCCAGCTACCACTCTCTTCACTTTCCTCTGCCTCTTATGTATAATTTCTCTTGGATGATAAAGATAGCTTCATAAAAATTCCGTTTCTCCTGCGAAGTGGATAAGCTCTTCTGAGAGACAGAAATTCCCAAACGATAGTAACTCCAGGTGTGGTGGAATGAAAACACTGAAGATTCCGTAGCCTAAGAAACCTTACTGGAATACTTGACGGACTCCATATATATACTATATATATACCGTCGTTCGTCGCTTAACGACGGGGATACGTTATGAGAAATGCATCATTAGACTATTTCGTCGTTGTGCGAACGTCATAGAGTGTACTTCCACAAACCTCGATGGTATAACCTCTTGCTCCTAGGCCAGAAACCTGTACAGCATCTTACTGTACTGGACACTGTAGGCAATTTCTTCTTTTTTCATCATAGATTTGCTTGTAAGCAGATAATGCAAAATGAGCTTTCCTCTGTATTAATGAAAAACTTTTGGTGTTGGGGTCCATGTTTTCGAAAATTTTCAAACTTTCTGAGGAGCTTGTTGAAGTCTGCATAAGTTTCTGTTAAACCCTTCACTGTGAATTTTCTTAGGGGTTATTCTTTTTCTTCTGCAGTTTCTTTTCCTCTCGCTTCTTCTTCAGCTATGGTAACAACAGCAGTGGATATTGTACGCCCAGGAGCCACGACGAACAAAACAACATGAGACGAAATCAAGCAAAAGGGAAAATGGTGCTATCAAGAGACGAGGTAAACACGAGATGTATGAGGCTGCTGCCGGCGTAACACTGCATACTGTTTTACAGCACAATAATATTAATAATAATTTTATTTCTACAAGTACATGTACAAGGTATACAGTCATAGCTGGGCAAATTAAATCAATATTGTCCCAGGATGCGACCCACACCAGTCGACTAACACCCCGGTACCCATTTCACTGATGGGTGAACACTGGACAGCAGGAGTCCACGTTCTAACGTTTCCAACCGCACATCGACCCCCGGACCTCAGCGTGTGAACCGAGTGCGCTATCATCGAGCTACAGGACACCTATAAGTAGAAAAGGTACATTCTAGAATAACGATAAAAAGCACACTATAGCAAATACATAAACCAGTAACATTGTTGTTTATCATCATTATCAAGTATCATGTGCTATACATAACTGTAAGTGTTGCACTTTTATACGACTGACAGTGATGTCACTAGGCAATAGAAATTTTTTCAGCTCCATTAAAATCTTATAGGATCACCGTCGTACATGCGAGCCGTAGTCGCTCGAAACATCGTTATGCGGCGGTGCATGACTGTATATATATATATATATATATATATATATATATATATATATATATATATGGACCAGTGGATTAGGGGCGTCATGAGTTTTCGCCCACCATGAGGCAGGCCAAAGCTGCATGGGTTCGAGTCCTTGGCTAGTGCAGTGTTGTTATTGATCAATACCACTCGTTCGTGGGCACAATAAAATATATATATATATATATATATATATATATATATATATATATATATATATATATATATATATATATATATATATATATATATATGTGTGTGTGTGTGTGTGTTTGTGTATGTGTGTGTGTGTGTGTTTGTGTCTGTGTGTGTGTGTGTGTGTTTGTGTATGTGTGTGTGTTTGTGTATGTGTGTGTGTGTGTGTGTGTGTGTTTGTGTATGTGTGTGTGTGTGTGTGTGTGTGTGTGTGTGTGTGTGTACTCACCTATTTGTGGTTGCAGGGGTCGAGTCCTAGCTCCTAGCCCCGTGTGTGTATGTGTGTGTGTGTGTGTGTGTGTGTGTGTGTGTGTGTGTGTGTGTGTGTGTATGTATGGGCACCATCCTGCACCCACGCATAGCGTGACAGAAGAAACCTAACTCGTAGTTTCCTCACACGTCCATGCAGCCTCAACCTACGTATAGCCGTACATCAACTACCAGAACTTCATTTCCCAATATTAGTGTGTATTAAGATATATTTAATCCCAAACTAATCTCCCACAAATGGTAAACAGACATCGTCCACAAGTACACTAGTCTCCTCCTAACACCGTCCTTGGTACTTCATCTATCAACTCTGGCGACTACCAGTCTTCTCTGGTACTAACAACATTACTACCAACCTTCACTGGTACTAACATCACTACCAGAAGTCTTCTCTGGCACTAACAGCACTACCGCCAGCCTTCTCTGGTACTAACAGCACTTCTACCAGCCTTCTCTGGCACTAACAGCACTACCACCAGCCTTCTCTGGTACTAACAGCACTACCGCCAGCCTTCTCTGGTACTAAGAGCACTACCACCAGCCTTCTCTGGTACTAACAGCACTACCGCCAGCCTTCTCTGGTACTAACAGCACTACCGCCAGCCTTCTCTGGTACTAACAGCACTTCTACCAGCCTTCTCTGGCACTAACAGCACCACCACCACCCTTCTCTGGCACTAACAGCACTACCACCAGCCTTCTCTGGTACTAACAGCACTACCACCAGCCTTCTCTGGTACTAACAGCACTACCGCCAGCCTTCTCTGGTACTAACAACACTACCACCAGCCTTCTCTGGTACTAACAGCACTACCACCAGCCTTCTCTGTTACTAACAGCACTGCTACCAGCCTTCTCTGTTACTAACAGCACTACCGCCAGCCTTCTCTGGCACTAACAGCACTACCACCAGCCTTCTCTGGTACTAACAGCACTACCACCAGCCTTCTCTGTTACTAACAGTACTACCGCCAGCCTTCTCTGGTACTAACAGTACTACCACCAGCCTTCTCTGGTACTAACAGCACTACCACCAGCCTTTTCTGGTACTAACAGCACTACCACCAGCCTTCTCTGGTACTAACAGCACTACCACCAGCCTTCTCTGTTACTAACAGCACTACCGCCAGCCTTCTCTGGTACTAACAGCACTACCACCAGCCTTCTCTGTTACTAACAGCACTACCACCAGCCTTCTCTGGTACTAACAGTACTACCACCAGCCTTCTCTGTTACTAACAGCACTACCGCCAGCCTTCTCTGGTACTAACAGCACTACCACCAGCCTTCTCTGGTACTAACAGCACTCCACCAGCCTTCTCTGGTACTAACAGCACTACCACCAGCCTTCTCTGTTACTAACAGCACTACCGCCAGCCTTCTCTGTTACTAATAGCACTACCACCAGCCTTCTCTGGAATCAACAGCACTACCACCAGCCTTCTCTGGTACTAACAGCACTACCACCAGCCTTCTCTGGTACTAACAGCACTACCACCAGCCTTCTCTGGTACTAACAGCTCTACCAACAGCCTTCTCTGGTACTAACAGCACTACCACAAGCCTTCTCTGGTACTAACAGCACTACCGCCAGCCTTCTCTGGTACTAACAGCACTACCAACAACCTTCTCTGGCACTAACAGCACTACCGCCAGCCTTCTCTGGTACTAACAGCACTTCTACCAGCCTTCTCTGGCACTAACAGCACTACCACCAGCCTTCTCTGGTACTAACAGCACTACCACCAGCCTTCTCTGGTACTAACAGCACTACCAACAGCCTTCTCTGGTACTAACAGCACTACCACAAGCCTTCTCTGGTACTAACAGCACTACCACCAGCCTTCTCTGGTACTAACAGCATTACCACCAGCCTTCTCTGGTACTAACAGCACTACCGCCAGCCTTCTCTGGTACTAACAGCACTACCACCAGCCTTCTCTGGTACTAACAGCATTACCACCAGCCTTCTCTGGTACTAACAGCACTACCACCAGCCTTCTCTGGTACTAACAGCATTACCACCAGCCTTCTCTGGTACTAACAGCACTACCACCAGCCTTCTCTGGTACTAACAGCAGTACCACCAGCCTTCTCTGGTACTAACAGCATTACCACCAGCCTTCTCTGGTACTAACAGCACTACCACCAGCCTTCTCTGGTACTGACAGCACTACCACCAGCCTTCTCTGGTACTAACAGCACTACCACCAGCCTTCTCTGGTACTAACAGCACTACCACCAGCCTTCTCTGGTACTAACAGCACTACCACCAGCCTTCTCTGGTACTAACAGCACTACCACCAGCCTTCTCTGGTACTAACAGCACTACCACCAGCCTTCTCTTGTACTAACAGCACTACCACCAGCCTTCTCTGGTACTAACAGCACTACCACCAGCCTTCTCTGGTACTAACAGCACTACCACCACCCTTCTCTGGTACTAACAGCACTACCACCAGCCTTCTCTGGTACTAACAGCAGTACCACCACCCTTCTCTGGTACTAACAGCACTACCACCACCCTTCTCTGGTACTAACAGCACTACCACCACCCTTCTCTGGTACTAACAGCACTACCACCACCCTTCTCTGGTACTAACAGCACTACCACCACCCTTCTCTGGTACTAACAGCATTACCACCAGCCTTCTCTGGTACTAACAGCACTACCACCAGCCTTCTCTGGTACTAACAGCAGTACCACCAGCCTTCTCTGGTACTAACAGCATTACCACCAGCCTTCTCTGGTACTAACAGCACTACCACCAGCCTTCTCTGGTACTAACAGCACTACCGCCAGCCTTCTCTGGTACTAACAGCACTACCACCAGCCTTCTCTGTTACTAACAGCACTACCGCCAGCCTTCTCTGGTACTAACAGCACTACCACCAGCCTTCTCTGTTACTAACAGCACTACCACCAGCCTTCTCTGGTACTAACAGTACTACCACCAGCCTTCTCTGTTACTAACAGCACTACCGCCAGCCTTCTCTGGTACTAACAGCACTACCACCAGCCTTCTCTGGTACTAACAGCACTCCACCAGCCTTCTCTGGTACTAACAGCACTACCACCAGCCTTCTCTGTTACTAACAGCACTACCGCCAGCCTTCTCTGTTACTAATAGCACTACCACCAGCCTTCTCTGGAATCAACAGCACTACCACCAGCCTTCTCTGGTACTAACAGCACTACCACCAGCCTTCTCTGGTACTAACAGCACTACCACCAGCCTTCTCTGGTACTAACAGCTCTACCAACAGCCTTCTCTGGTACTAACAGCACTACCACAAGCCTTCTCTGGTACTAACAGCACTACCACCAGCCTTCTCTGGTACTAACAGCACTACCACCAGCCTTCTCTGGTACTAACAGCACTACCACAAGCCTTCTCTGGTACTAACAGCACTACCACCAGCCTTCTCTGGTACTAACAGCACTACCACCAGCCTTCTCTGGTACTAACAGCACTACCACCAGCCTTCTCTTGTACTAACAGCACTACCAACAGCCTTCTCTGGTACTAACAGCACTACCACCAGCCTTCTCTGGTACTAACAGCACTACCACCAGCCTTCTCTGGTACTAACAGCACTACCACCAGCCTTCTCTGGTACTAACAGCACTACCACCAGCCTTCTCTGGTACTAACAGCACTACCACCAGCCTTCTCTGGTACTAACAGCACTACCACCAGCCTTCTCTGGTACTAACAGCACTACCACCAGCCTTCTCTGGTACTAACAGCACTACCACCAGCCTTCTCTGGTACTAACAGCACTACCACCAGCCTTCTCTGGTACTAACAGCACTACCACCAGCCTTCTCTGGTACTAACAGCACTACCACCAGCCTTCTCTGGTACTAACAGCACTACCACCAGCCTTCTCTGGTACTAACAGCACTACCACCACCCTTCTCTGGTACTAACAGCACTACCACCAGCCTTCTCTGGTACTAACAGCACTACCACCAGCCTTCTCTGGTACTAACAGCACTACCACCAGCCTTCTCTGGTACTAACAGCACTACCACCAGCCTTCTCTGGTACTAACAGCATTACCACCAGCCTTCTCTGGTACTAACAGCAGTACCACCAGCCTTCTCTGGTACTAATAGCATTACCACCAGCCTTCTCTGGTACTAACAGCACTACCACCAGCCTTCTCTGGTACTAACAGCACTACCACCAGCCTTCTCTGGTACTAACAGCATTACCACCAGCCTTCTCTGGTACTAACAGCACTACCACCAGCCTTCTCTGGTACTAACAGCATTACCACCAGCCTTCTCTGGTACTAACAGCACTACCACCAGCCTTCTCTGGTACTAACAGCACTACCACCAGCCTTCTCTGGTACTAACAGCATTACCACCAGCCTTCTCTGGTACTAACAGCAGTACCACCACCCTTCTCTGGTACTAACAGCACTACCACCAGCCTTCTCTGGTACTAACAGCAGTACCACCAGCCTTCTCTGGTACTAATAGCATTACCACCAGCCTTCTCTGGTACTAACAGCACTACCACCAGCCTTCTCTGGTACTAACAGCACTACCACCAGCCTTCTCTGGTACTAACAGCATTACCACCAGCCTTCTCTGGTACTAACAGCACTACCACCAGCCTTCTCTGGTACTAACAGCACTACCACCACCCTTCTCTGGTACTAACAGCACTACCACCACCCTTCTCTGGTACTAACAGCACTACCACCACCCTTCTCTGGTACTAACAGCATTACCACCGCCAGCCTTCTCTGTACTAACAGCACTACCACCAGCCTTCTCTGGTATAACAGCACTACAACAAGCCTTCTCTGGTACTAACAGCACTACCACCAGCCTTCTCTGGTACTAACAGCACTACCACCAGCCTTCTCTGGTACTAACAGCACTACCACCAGCCTTCTCTGGTACTAACAGCACTACCAACAGCCTTCTCTGGTACTAACAGCACTACCACAAACCTTCTCTGGTACTAACAGCACTACCACCAGCCTTCTCTCGTACTAACAGCACTACCACCAGCCTTCTCTGGTACTAACAGCACTACCACAAGCCTTCTCTGGTACTAACAGCACTACCACAAGCCTTCTCTGGTACTAACAGCACTACCACAAGCCTTCTCTGGTACTAACAGCACTACCACAAGCCTTCTCTGGTACTAACAGCACTACCACAAGCCTTCTCTGGTACTAACAGCACTACCACAAGCCTTCTCTGGTACTAACAGCACATGCTGTGCCACCGAACCAGTGTAGTATTACCTCCCACTTTTACATCATCTCGTCGCACTCCACAGCCCCAGAGTACAAACTCACAACCATCTTGCTCGTGGACAAAGGCGCAAATATGAACAAATCTTAATTTAGACATTTAGTATTATCAGGTCACAGCTGTCAAAATAAAGGCTTAATTTACGTATTACTCTTACCTTTAACCTTTTCATAATCGAACAGCGCCAGGTTCCTCACGCGGATGAGGAAGGAGGCGAGAAGTTGACTTCTTCAGGAGGCGTGATGTCGAACATCCCTCCGTCACCCTCCAGGAACATCCTGAAGGTACTGTTGTTTCCCTAAAAGTGGATCGGGACAAACGATATTCACAAAACAAGACAAACGTCTTTCTCCTCATATCTGTTGGTGTTATGACCTTCAGCCATACGTACAGGTCTACTTGACATCCTTATCAGTCTTAGACTTTCCTTTCTCTCCCCATTAAACACCCCCCTTCCCCAAGCCTCGTCACCCCTACATGATTCGTCAACCCCTCAGGATATCCACGCTGCCTTAAAACAGACATGTGATGGCCAGTCATGAATGTTAATTAAGGTATATAAACACAGAGTTCCAAATAAGACGCAGGAATTAAGTGAAAATATCCCTCATCTTATCACATTTACAGAAGCCAATGTAACTTATGATTATGTATGTAATATTCCCCAGGGGATACTGCATAAGGAGACAGGAGAGGAACCAGTGGATGGAAGAGCAGTACTTGTGATTACAAATGAGTTGAGACTTGAAGAAATGTCATTATTATTATCATGGTGCGACGCTAAACCCGTAGGGATTATACAGCACCCTTGATGAGATGGAAAGCATTCAGGCTTAATTTAGGAACTTGGAGCGCAGATGCTTCACCAGCATTAAGGAACCTCCCTCCCTTAAGGGGAAAGATTAAAGAAATGACATTTACAATTTGCAATGAATTCTTGGATTATATATCAGGTTTATTAAGGAAGATCCCAACGTATTGCTATCTCGTGCAACCCACCGCCAGTAGCTGCTTGACAAAGCTCCTGGAGAGTGAAAAGCTGCCACAATACAATGTTACATCAGTTGCAGACATGTCCTTTTACCTAACATGTGGTTGGTAATTCTATCATCACATGATATTAAGTTGAAGCTGTGTGGGGTGTAAGTTTGTCAGTTTTATAACTCTGAGCTAACTTGAAGTGCTGGTTCAGTGTCTCAATTGAAGAACGTCTCTTTGGTTGTCTTCAGATAATTATCATTGATGTGTTTTATGAGAGGAAACTTCGTTGATCTTGGAGTGGGAAAGTTCTGATTTGTCAATTTCGTTAAATTATTATAATAAAAAAGAAGTGCTAAACCCGCTAGGATCATACAGCGCTACACAAATTTTGTTAAAGAAATTGGTTTCCGTGCATTAACTGGAGAATAACTCTTCCGGTCAACTTCAAACCTTAAATGCTGGTGTGTCTTAAAGAAAGACTTAAATTTATTTTGGGTGCGTTGTGCCAGTTTCCCAGTTTTATTGGAGAAATTGGGAGAATTGAATTACTGATTTTCAGGCAATATTTAAATGCCTCATTCAATATATTTGAATGCATCATCCGATTTGCTTCAAACTTTTAATTTGAGTCTCTCTGTGTTGATATTTAACCGCATTAAAAACTTATGCACACTCTACACTATTCCTTTTTTGCGTGCATTAAGGTAGAGGAGGAGGGACTTGGGTGAGACGGTGACACATTTCTCGGATCGCTCAGCTGGAAATGAGAGAAGTCGCTAGACCAGGAGCTAAGACTCGACCTCTGCAGCGACCATCAGGTGATACACAGCTAAACTAGTAAAAGTTAAATCAAAATGTAAAGATAATATTAATTACCTAATAAATAATAATAATAATAATAATATTATTATTATTATTATTATTATTATTATTATTATTGGGTTATTCAGCAGTACCAGTGACAACGACAGAAAAAGCAGCATTAGCACCAGTAGCCCCACATGCTGCAGCATCAGTAGTAGCAGCAACAGCAGTAGCAACATTAACACTATAAGATCCAGAAGCTAAAGCAGCACCACCAGCATTAGCAGCAACAGCAACAAGCACACCACCACCATCCCCACCACAACTATTATCATCACAATCACCTTCAAACACCACAGTCACTACCACTTCCGCCACCACCAGTCATTACCTTTTGCTATTCTAAGCAAATCATCTTAAATATCCTTCACAAGTGTCTAAACGTTATAAACGCTTGTTCAGCGTGTTATTTTATCACCAGAAGTTCAACAACATGTAACTGGTCGTTTCTTGGTCAGAGGGGATTTCTTGTTGAGGTTCGTGAGGCAAGTGGATTTACATCCGGCTTTAAACTGGTGTTGTGCGTCACGCTGGAGAACGCCCTCTCCTGTGCAAACAACACGGCGAAGTTCTCAACTAAACGTGAAATTTACCTAAGATAAAGTGAACCGTGCTGGCGAGATTCCTGTACCTGATGATAACAGCTGACCCTTTTTTTTGGCGTAATGGTAATAAATATATATTTTGCTTTTGAAAAAAATATTACAGCTGTGGAAAATTGCATTTATCTGAATGTATCATTATATACATAACAGTAAATGAACAAAGATAATTATTATTTATCAGTTAGACAAGTAGGAATTTGGGACACCTAGGTCGCAAAAGTGTCCCCCTTCGATACCTACCACTGTCATATCCACAAGTTGCTCTGAACCTATTAATTACCAATGAAATATGTATAACCAGGAATACTGGTAAATATATAAATTTTGTGGACTGTATATTAAATATAATAAATGGTTATATATATACACAATTACATAACAGAAGGAAAATATATCTTAATACCACTCACCAATTTGACTGGAGATTAAGGTGTATCATACTCAGAAAACCTCTGTCTATACATGAAAATAACAACTGGCCAGAGTTATAACATAACAGACTTAACTGAGGTTCCTGGAGCTGTCTTGTCCAGTCGCCTGATATCTCAAGTTATGCAGGAATGCACATCCAACAATTTCGCCTCCTATTTGAGAGGTGTCAGCCAGATTTTAACCTCTAGAGCACGAAAAATTCTTCCCATTATTCACAACGTGTTATTCAATTCAAACAAAATGGCGACTGTCCCTTCTCCCCAGGCTCAGTTTCCCATTTTCCATAATATAATTCTTTTAAATACAGTATGGCCATCTATTTACATATAACTACTGTATTTCTGGAAAATATATACAGTATTTTCCACAACAGCAATTTATAATGAAATAAACATGAATAGGAAAACGTAGTGTTGTTAAAAAACTGTATATATATATATATGTCGTGCCGAATAGGCAGAACTTGCGATCTTGGCTTAAATAGCAACGATCATCTTGCCATACAGGACAAGCGAAAATTTGTGAATGCAATAATTTCTCCAAAATCATTCTGAACCTAACGAAAAAAATATATTTCACTGTGTTTGTTTAGTATTAAATTATTTTAAACAAATCTAAAATATATTTAGTTTAGTTAGGCTAAAATAAATTGTTTTTGGTATAATAAGGTTAGGTAAGTTTTCTAAGATTCTTTTGGAGCAAAATTAAATTTTTTTACATTAAAATTAATGAAAAAAATGTATCTTTAAACGTATAAGAGAAAATTTTAGAAAGGACTTAATTTTAAATGAGTTCTTGCTAATTGATCAGTTTTACATATTCGGCACGACATATATATAATATATATATATATATATATATATATATATATATATATATAGATATATATATATATTTCAACAAGTCGGCCGTCTCCCACCGAGGCAGGGTGACCCAAAAAAGAAAGAAAATCCCCAAAAAGAAAATACTTTCATCATCATTCAACACTTTCACCACACTCACACATTATCACTGTTTTTGCAGAGGTGCTCAGAATACAACAGTTTAGAAGCATACACATATAAAGATACACAACATATCCCTCCACACTGTCAATATATATATATATATATATATATATATATATATATATATATATATATATATATATATATATATATATATATATATAGGTAAAACTGATCAATTAACAAGAACTCATTTAAAATTAAGTCCCGTTTAAAATTTTCTCTTATACGCTTTAAGATATATATTTTTCATTTATGTTAACGTAAAAATTAATAATTTTGTACCAAAAGAGCCTTAGAAAACTTACCTAACCTTATTACAACAAGCCCATTTTAATTTAGCCTACTCCAACTAAATATATTTTCGATAAATTTACACACACACACATACATACATACATACATATATACATATATATATATATATATATATATATATATATATATATATATATATATATATATATATATATATATATATATCTGTATGTGTGTGTGTAAACGTAAAATATATTTATAATAAATTACATTAGGGTCACTTTTAGCTGATCAACTTCAGTTATTACTTGGCTATAAAACCGGAAATTAGCAGGTTAAAGATCCCAAATTGGATATTATGGGGTTAAAAGCTTCCAAAATGGGGTTAGAGATCCCTGGAAACAGACCAGAAAGTTTGATAAAAAAAAAATATTTGAATTTATTATATTTAAACTAGCCTAACCAGATTTAGATCGACCTTTATTAATTCAAGAGGGATGTTTTGATCATAGTAACAAGGCTCTTAATTCAAGGAATTGGATTCTCCTTGGTTATCTCCCATTTCCCCGTGGATATAACACTTCCATGTGAATAGAATAATTCCAAAGTTTACTTCACGGTTCATCTTAAGCAGTGGTTCTCATCCGGTGGGTCGTGGTTCTCATCCAGTGGGTCGTGGTTCTCATTCGGTGGGTCATGGTTCTCATCCGGTGGGTCGTGGACCCCTGTGAAGCCGCTGTATTCTATATGATAATTATATAGTGAGAGCAAACTAGCTATACCTCCCTGTCACTTTCCATCACACAAGGTGGGTTACATATATATTGCTGATATCTGTCAGCCTGAGCTGGGAGACGTTGATAAAATATTGAGGATATCATCAAGTAATCCATTGAAGATTCATCAGCTACCGCAGCTTTAATTAAGGGTTTCGTTCTTGCAGAGATGGAGTTACTATTGCTAGGGAATTCTCAACTCCAGAGCTTAGTATACGTTGAGCCTATGGGAGGAAACTGTTGTGGCTAGGAGACAGCTTGAGGTAATGAGGGTGAAGTGTGGCTGTCATACCGGGGGTAATGTGTGCACACTCGTTCACTCCTGGTATAACATGACTATCAGCCTTCGTTACCACAAACGGTCGACAAATATCACTGATGAGGTAACACTATGAAGGCAGGTTTGGAAGTCTAGAACAGACAGGTCTACGTTCAACCAACAGTGAGCGAAGCGTTAACGAGTTCCTTATAATTTTTTGTTATTACCATCTCAGTTAACGAAACCTAAAATTATGACTATCATTTTGTGGGCGTTCACGAAATTTACGAGGTTAAGAAAAAAAAATGTTTTTCATACCAGACAATATTGGGAACAGTGTTATGGAGGACTGATTTAAAATATCATACACAATTATCTGTTGAAGATGGTCTCTGACTGGAGCCGAAGTGTATCGATCTCTTTTAACTTGTATTTCAATTATCTGTCTGTTCAAGCAGTTTTCTGTAGGTATATACAGCATTATTTTTTAGCAGACTCAGGTCCTCGAGATAGGTTCTTTGATGCTGGTGTGGGGCTCTTGATCCAAGGAAGTAGACCTGTCCTCGCTTTTCTTACATCGAATCTGATTGCCTCTAATTTTCCTAACGCTGTATGGCCCCTGTGGGTTTAACACGCTTCTGTAAATATAATAATAGTAATAATTGTTAGAATAATTAATTATTATTAATAGGTAGTAGGTTGGTAGACAGCAACCGCCCAGGGAGGTACTACCGTCCTACCAAGTGAGTGTAAAACGAAAGCCTGTAATTGTTTTACATGATGGTAGGATGGCTGGTGTCTTTTTTCTGTCTCATAAACATGCAAGATTACAGGTACGTCTTGCTACTTCTACTTACACTTAGGTCACACTACACATGTACAAGCATATATATGCACACCCGTCGGGGTTTTCTTCTATTTTCTTACTAGTTCTTGTTCTTGTTTATTTCCTCTTATCTCCATGTGGAAGTGAAACAGAATTCTTCTTCCGTAAACCATGTGCGTCGTAAGAGGCGACTAAAATGCCGGGAGCAAGGGGCTAATAACCCCTTCTGTATACATTAGTAAATTTAAAAAGATAAATTTTCGTTTTTCTTTTTAGGTCACTCTGCCTCGGTGAGATATGGCCGGTTTGATGAAAAAAAATAATAATAATTATTATTATTATTATTATTATTATTATTATTATTATTATTATTATTATTATTAATCAGAATGTGAGCAGTGTAGCAGAGCTGTGCTTGTTGTCTCTTCTCTCTAGTAAAAGGGATGAGAGAGGGAGGTAAAGAGAAAATAATGAACAGGGAGGGAGATGTAAAAAGGAATAAGAAGGGAGAGGACAAAATGGGAGTCTACCTGGAGGGTATTCCGGGGATCAACGTCCCCGCGGCCCGGTCCACGACCAGGCCTCCCGGTGGATCAGGGCCTGATCAACTAGGCTGCTACTGCTGGCTGCACGTAGTTCAACGTACGAACCACAGCCCGGCTGATCCGGCACAGACTAAGTATCTGTTCGGCTCCCTCTTGAAGGCAGCCAGGGGCCTAGTGGTAATTCCCCTTATGCATGGTGGGAGGCTGTTGAACAGTCTTGGGCCTCGGACACTTATGGTGTTTTCTCTTAGTGTACCAATGTCACCCCTACTTTTCACTGGGGGTATTTTGCACCGCCTGTCCAGTCTTTTTACTTTCGTACGGAGTGATTTCTGTGTGCAGATTCGCGACCATTACTTCTATGATTTTCCAAGTGTAGATTATGATATATCACTCTCTCCTGCATTCCAACGAGTACAAGTGTTTCCAAGCGTTCCCAGTAGTTGAGGTGTTTAATAGAACTTATACGTGCAGTAAAGATTCTATGAACATTCTCTAGATCTGCAGTTTCGCCTGCTTTGAATGGAGATGTTAATGTACAGCAGTATTCCAGCCTAGAGAGAACGTGTGAATTGAAAAGGATCATCAATGGCTTGGCATCTCTTGTTTTGAACGTTCTCATTATCCATCCTATCATTTTCTTTGCAGTTGTGATCATGGCAGTGTTGTGATCCTTGAAAGTGAGATCCTCAGACACCACTCCCAGGTCCCTCACATTATTTTTCCGCTCTATTGTATAATTAGAGTTTGTAGTATACTCGGTTCTAGTTATTATCTCCTCCAGTTTTCCATAACGAAGTAGTTGGAATTTGTCTTCATTGAACATCATATTGTTTTTCGTTGCCCATTGAAAAACTTGGTTTATATCTTCCTGGAGGTTAACCGTGTCCTCTATAGATGACAGTCTCATGCAAATCCGAGAGGGGAGGAGACGGTATACAAAAAAATGGACGTAAGTGGAAGATAGAGAGGAAAGGATAGAAAATAACGTAAGACAGGTGTAATACACTCGTATAAAACTGAAAAACATATCCAGTGAAGTTGAAGAGGTCACTCTGCTGACTCACGCTATGATGGTATCAAGAAACACCTGAAATATTAAGAAAAAGCTGGAGAAAACAAGAAAGAAAGCTACTCCCTCCACCCGTTTCCCCCTAACTCCCTCTCTCTCTTTTTACACAGGGTTTTATTTATTTATTTTATTTATTTATTAATAATTTGGACATAATACATAGATGTACAAAGAAATACAGTGGTTAAGTGTAAAATGCCAATAGCCCCTTGTATGCAAAGCATTATGGGCAGGATTAAAATTAACTTAAAATTAACTAAGCAATAATATATTCATTGGTAAAAATTATAGTAAACAAATAACAATTAAGCACAAATGAGTATTTCAAAGTCAGGTCATATGGTCATTTACTGAGTTGCTGAGCAATCAGTAGAATGGAGTATTCTGTTAGGTAATGTAATTAAAAAAAAACAAAGTTTGATTGGGTCACAGGTTAAACATTTATGAGATAGTTATTCAGTATTTATTTAGTTGTAGTTGAGTAAGTGGTTTTTAAGAAGAGACTTGAATTTATAAACAGTGTTTCTTTCATATTCACAGGTAATGAATTCCTTTTATGTGCATTGAGTTTTTGCATAGAGTGAGTTGGACATGAGGAATATCAGAGAGTGATCTGTGCCTTGTGTTATGGTCATGTGTTCTGTTGAGGTTGGTAAGGAGACGTTTGAGGGGAGGGTTTATATCCGAGTTAAGTGTTCTATGTATGTAGTAGGTACAATAATAGGTATGGATGTTTTGTATGGTGAGTAAGTTTATAGTTTTGAATATTGGTGGAGTGTGCTGCTTGTAGTGGGAATTTGTTATCATTCTGACTGCAGCCTTTTGTTGGGTAATTAATGGTCTGAGATGGTTTATTGTTGTTGAGCCCCATGCACAAATTCCATAGGTGAGATAGGGGTAAATAAGTGAGTGATATAGGGCCAGGAGGGCTGACTGTGGAACATAGTACCGTATCTTCGATAGTATGCCTACGGTCTTGGAAATTTTCTTGGAAATTTGTTGTACATGTGTTTGAAATTTGAGTCTATTTTCTAGGTGGATTCCTAAGAATTTTCCCTCTGTGAGCTTTGAGATAGGTGATCCGTTTATTATTATGTTAAGAGGGACATCTGTAGTTCTGTTTCCAAACTGAATGAAGTAAGTTTTGTCAATGTTGAGAGTAAGTCTGTTAGTCATCATCCAGGTAGATATTTTCTGTAATTCGGTGTTTACAGTATTTACAGTATTTTACGAGGTTAGATTAAGGTTCCTAGCTTTATTTACAAGATGAGAGCTGTTACATCAGCTCATTTTATTATTATGAGACATATAAATGGGAAACAGGATGAAGTTGGAGCCATCTCTCTTTTTCTGGCAGTCTATTTGTCTGTCTGTCTCTCTCTTTCTCTCTCTTTCCCTCTCTCTCTCTCTCTCTCTCTCTCTCTCTCTCTCTCTCTCTCTCTCTCTCTCTCTCTCTCTCTCTCTCTCTCTCTCTCTCTCTCTCTCTCTCTCTCCTAACATAATTGGAAATCATAAATCAGCAATGATGTGATATATTTCGCTTTCAGAAAACCTCTAAATAACCGAGTAAACTATTAAGTCATTATATTAGCAGTACAAATCACCGCCTCTACTACTGCACTGCTGTTTTCTCCAACTTTTAGTCACCTCTGCACTCGACTGAAGAAACCTCCGGAGAAGGCGAAACCTTTCGACAATAAAGTTTCGCAAGTAGTAATCATGTCTTCCTCGTCTACAAGTTCACTCAAGTCAAAAACTCTCACATGTTATATGCAAAAAGTTACAAGCTTTTTCCAGTGTCTGGAGAGAAGTCTCAGAGCGCAGTTCTGTCCTACAACCAGCGTTGTTGTTTTGTCCTAACACCAGCGTTGTTGTTTTGTCCTAACACCAACGTTGTTGTTTTGTCCTAACACCAGCGTTGTTGTTTTGTCCTAACACCAGCGTTGTTGTTTTGTCCTAACACCAGCGTTGTTGTTTTGTCCTAACACCAGCGTTGTTGTTTTGTCCTAACACCAGCGTTGTTGTTTTGTCCTAACACCAGCGTTGTTGTTTTGTCCTAACACCAGCGTTGTTGTTTTGTCCTAACACCAGCGTTGTTGTTTTGTCCTAACACCAACGTTGTTGTTTTGTCCTAACACCAACGTTGTTGTTTTGTCCTAACACCAACGTTGTTGTTTTGTCCTAACACCAGCGTTGTTGTTTTGTCCTAACACCAACGTTGTTGTTTTGTCCTAACACCAGCGTTGTTGTTTTGTCCTAACACCAACGTTGTTGTTTTGTCCTAACACCAACGTTGTTGTTTTGTCCTAACACCAACGTTGTTGATTTGTCTTAAAACCAACGTTGTTGTTTTGTCCTAAAACCAACGTTGTTGTTTTATTTTATATACTTGTATAAATTTATATATAGTATTCATTTTATATATTTATTATTTAATTTAAGCAGGTTTCTTTATATGTTCTATTTAGATTAGATTGGGTAATGTTATGCTAAGTTACGTTAGGGTAGGTTATGCTAGATTAGGTTAAGGTAAGTTATATTAGGTTAGGGTAGGTTATATTAGGTTAGGGTAGGTTATGTTAATTATACAAAGTTATGTTATGCTAGATTCAACTGTGTTACGTTAGTTTTCTATTTACTAACTGAATTTCGACTATACTGAAAAAATTCTAATGCCACGAAGCCACTTTTACATAAATAAAAGTATACAAAATGTGGAATAAACAAGGTCCCGAGACCAGAAAGTTTCCGACAGTGATCTAATGTTTCCACTTTGTGTTTTCATTTACATTAAACAATGTCTGGACGGGAGCAACTAACATCATTTGATTTCATTGATGGATATGTTGAGTATGTGACTTCAGAAGCTTCGCTGACACACGATGCAAAACATTTTTTTTTATTATTAGTTTTTATGTTATTATTATTTTGGGCTCTCCTTTCATTAGTGATTCTGTTATATAGTCATTGAAATCTCCAGTTATGCTTTTCATCTTTTCGATGTTCCAGTCGTTCGTTGTGTGTGTGTGTCTTTCCTATTTATACCTGTTAACCATTTCACCCCTCACTGCTTGATACTCTAATGGGAAAATTACTTTCAAACTGTATCTCCCATCCGTAATTCTTTGTCGGTTTTCACTTATGAAACCTTTTCAATCCCATGTCAGTGGAATTGTGCTGTAATTCATTACTTTCTACCTGTGCCACTTCTTTAATGCAGTGACCACACCGGCCAGCTTCCTGGATGCTGTAGTCTGTATAAGCGAGTTGAGGAAGACTTGAGAACAGCGATGTCTGATTAAACCTTTGGTAATCTGTATCTAAAAGCGTTTGTTAACCACGTCTTGTGCATGTGTATATCAATCTCTGATCCTTGTGTCTCTCATAGTTTAAATTACACTATTCCTGTCTTTCCTTTTAGTTTCGGTGGTTACTAAGAGTCAGTGTTTCTGTGTTGGACAGATAGAGGAGAGCTGAATTTTTATTTCTATATGATACATTGTTTGTACTTGAAAATGTATTCAGAAACCCATGGTTATTCAGAACGTAATAAACTGTTTACACCAAGAGTTGCCAACCTTTGGCATTCCATGCGCGAATTTTAAGGGTTCGCTGAGCAAGGATGGTGGTCAGGGATCATCAGGACTGTGGCTCAGGAGGCTAGTGAGAAACTGACGTAAGAAAAATGAGAGATGGTGGAAAGAATGTGTTACAAAAAAAACGCGATTTCTAATAAGCATAGAGATCTCCAGTGAATACTAGAAAGGACTGCCCTTCTAGCATCCAGCCTGTTACTGGGTTTTCGTAACAAGTAGTCAGTATCCTTGTCCAATTATCCATTAGAATTCAATAAGAATTATTAGTGCTTCAGGATTACAACTGGTAGGTTACTAACTAGAGAAATTAAAATTTAATAAGTTTATTAACAATAAAGATGTCTAGGAGTATATTATCAAATTAAATTAAATTAATCACAGTAATCAAAATAATAATAGCTTCTCTCGTGTACAGTATTATTGTGCTGAAGGCACATATCACATATTTATGTCTTAAGTACCGTCTGGTACATTAACATTTAATAATACAATATACAAATAAGTTTGTGTGTATGTGTGTAAGTGCTCTAAGTAGTTCGCTATGTCTCACGACTCGACTAGACTTGAACCAGTGACTGACAAAGTCCTCACATCGACTAACTTCTTGACCACCTGGCAATCAGAACAGTTTGCTTGAACAATAAAATGACTGATAAGCCGAACAACAATATAACAAACAACTGCGACACAGAATCAGGATCAAGGAGATAATATAACGACACTAAGTAGGGACCATCTGCAGATCCTCCACAAAAGTCACAAAACTCCCATACTACTG
The DNA here is from genome assembly GCF_038502225.1 of Cherax quadricarinatus. Lineage (NCBI taxonomy): Eukaryota > Metazoa > Arthropoda > Malacostraca > Decapoda > Parastacidae > Cherax > Cherax quadricarinatus. Next base: position 7,291,422 of record NC_091348.1, read on the forward strand.
AATCTAAGTTCAGCATAAGAAAATCCCCGACTGTGATAGTACACAGATATCAGTACAAGTTAGGTCAGAAGCTACAGCTCAGGACCTGAGTTGCTCAGAGTGTCTATGCGACACAACCTCAGTACAACGTCGAAAATCACTAAGTCTAGACAATGTTCTGTGAACAGTTCTACAGAACCAACAACAAGAAAGCGACAGAGACGATTCTCCAACAAGGGCCCACAAGAGAGGAGTGTGGGGCGTCTTGCCAGGAGGACGTCCAACCACCAAGAGAGTCTAGCCCAGACTGACTGCTCCAGGCGAGGTGTGAACACCCCCCCCCCTCGATCACGTGATTGCTCCGTGGACAGTTTCTGCCCAGCAACACCGAGAAGCCGGCAGAGTAACGAGCCACGAGCGATAATTACAGTAGTTAGACAATCAAGACTTGAACTATGAGCACATAATATATGAATGTTACATCCTACCTAACAAAAGTAACTAAGTCAAATAATAATATAAAGCAATATATTTACGATTTAGCTATTATCGCAAATATAAGCAATATAAAATTATATGAAAAGGTAATATACATTATATATATTGTGACCCATTCAGGGGTTGCAACAAATGTGAGAGGTTTTGTTGAATTTTATAAGTTAGAGAGAAGGTTACAATGTTTGGTGGGAGGTGTCACAATCCAGGGCAACATGGGTTCAGGGCAGGTCGCTCCTGCCTCTCACAACTACTGGATCACTATGACATGGCCTTGGATGCACTGGAAGAAAATCAGAATGCAGATGTAATATACACAGACTTTGCAAAAGCATTTGACAAATGCGATCATGGCATAATAGCCCATAAAATACGTGCTAAAGGAATAACTGGGAAAGTGGGGAGATGGATCTTCAACTTCCTAACAAATCGAACACAAAGAGTAGTGGTCAACAGAGTTAAATCGGAGGCTGCCATAGTGAAGAGCTCTGTTCCACAAGGCACAGTACTCGCCCCCATCTTATTCCTTATCCTCATATCAGACATAAACAGAGATATACACCACAGCACCGTATCATCCTTTGCGGATGATACTAGGATCTGCATGAGGCTGTCATCTGCTGAGGACGCGGTTAACCTCCAAGAAGATATGAACAAAGTTTTCCAGTGGGCAACGGTAAACAATATGATGTTCAATGAGGACAAATTCCAACTACTCCGTTATGGAAAACTGGAGGAGATAATAACTAGAACAGAGTATACTACTGACTCCGGCCATACAATAGAGCGGAAAAATAATGTAAGGGACCTGGGAGTAGTAATGTCTGAGGATCTCACTTTCAAGGATCACAACAGTGCCACGATCGCACGTACAAAGAAAATGATAGGATGGATAATGAGAACTTTCAAAACGAGAGATGCCAAGCCCATGATGATCCTTTTCAAATCACTTGTTCTCTCTAGGCTGGAATACTGCTGTACATTAACATCTCCATACAAAGCAGGTGAAATCGCAGATCTAGAGAGTGTACAGAGATCCTTTACTGCACGTATAAGTTCTGTCAAGCACCTTAACTACTGGGAACGCTTGGAAGCACTTGACTTGTACTCGTTGGAACGCAGGAGGGAGAGATATATCATAATCTACACTTGGAAAATCTTGGAAGGAATGGTCCCAAATCTGCACACAGAAAGCACTCCCTACGAAAGTAAAAGACTGGGCAGGCGATGCAAAATGCCGCCAATAAAAAGTAGGGGCGCCATTGGTACACTAAGAGAAAACACCATAAGTGTCCGGGGCCCAAAACTGTTCAACAGCCTCCCATCAAGCATTAGGGGAATTGCCAATAAACCCCTGGCTGCCTTCAAGAGAGAGCTGGACAGATACCTAAAGTCAGTGCCGGATCAGCCGGGCTGTGGCTCGTACGTCGGACTGCGTGTGGCCAGCAGTAACAGCCTAGTTGATCAGGCCCTGATCCATCGGGAGGCCTGGTCATGGACCGGGCCGCGGGGGCGTTGATCCCCGGAATAACCTCCAGGTAACCTCCAGGTATGAGGTAGGAAGGCAAGATGTAGTCAAGAGGTAACTATAAGAGGCTTGACAGAACGTAAGGTCTCATCTGAGGATCAGTAGAAGAAAGATTTGGGGGCAGAGAAGAGTGTTATCACTTTTCAAACCCACTTGTCAATAGGCACTTGATCCAGTGAATTTTTTTGGTGTGTTAGTGTGTGTGTGTGTGTGTGTGTGTGTGTGTGTGTGTGTGTGTGTGTGTGTGTGTGTGTACTCACCTATTTGTACTCACCTATTTGTGGTTGCAGGGGTCGATTCACAGCTCCTGGCCCCGCCTCTTCGCTGATTGCTACTAGGTCCTCTCTCTCCCTGCCCCATGAGCTCTATCATACCTCGCCTTAAAACTATGTATGGTTCCCGCCTCCACTACGTCACTTTCTAGGCTATTCCACGGCCTGACTACTCTATGACTGAAGAAATACTTCCTAACATCCCTTTGATTCATCTGAGTCTTCAACTTCCAATTGTGACCTCTTGTGTCTGTGTCCCATCTCTGGAACATCCCGTCTTTGTCCACCTCGTCTATTCCGCGCAGTATTTTATATGTCGTTATCATGTCTCCCCTGACCCTCCTGTCCTCCAGTGTCGTCAGGCCGATTTCCCTCAACCTTTCTTCGTAGGACAATCCCCGTAGCTCTGGGACTAGTCTTGTTGGGTGGGTGGGTGTGCGTGTGTGCGTGTGCGTGCGCGTGTGCGTGCGTGCGTGCGTGGTACAAAGCAGCAGTAATTACCAGCAGTGGGAGGTGGAAGCATAAAAACGAGACAATTATTGCCTTCACACACCTCGGTGACCCTCCCACGCTCGTGCAAGGAAAACGTTCCGTTCCTCCTCCCTCTTTCACTCTCTCTCCTTTCCCATCCACACTCCTCGCCGCGCCCTTCACTTTCCCCTTCCACTCACCCTCCTCCCTCCTCCCAATATCCATAATCCCTTCCCACTTATTTTCCACCCCCATCCTCCTTCCCCATCTCCACACCCCATTCCCTTACTTTGTTTTCTCTCTTCTTTATATTCCCTCATTATCTTCCTCTCTACTCTCGCTTCCCTTTTTCTGACCCACCTTTTTCTTCACCTCCTCATTCTCTTGTACTGCTCAAGAAGAAATTTCTCGCCTAAATGTTAGTAATAATTTATCACAGGTTAGATATTGATGGGTCTAAGCAGGAGTCTACTGGCAGGGCTGCATCTGCTCTTGTCACCTCCCTGGTGACGAACAGTAGCATCGTTGTTGAGTTAGACATAAGAACTAACAACTGGACGTCTACACTGCAAACTGAATTATCATCCTAATGGCGCTAAAATTAACTTATGACACTGAGCTTAATTGTATCATTATTACTTTTTTATGTCATCATGGAAGGCTCTTAACTCACATAATGACTAACATGATCATTAGAGAAGTCAGGTTTAGATACTCAAAAATTCGGGAAAAAGGAATTAATGTGCATTTGTTATGAATCCCATCACATATTGGATTACTCCTTCATGATAAAGTTGAGATGTTAGCCAAGAAGAGTACCCAGAAGGACAATGTAGAATATAACTTTGGCATATCTGTGTCTAGCATTAGGAATAAAATTAGGAGAGAAGTAAATAATGAAAATGAATGTTATAGGAATGCAGTTAGTAGCCTGATAACATGAACGTAGATAAGTATATTTATGGAGCAACTTGCAATGTGAACAGACTGACTGATATTGTAGTGGCCAGGCTCAGGCTTGGTTACACATACTTTCGGCAGTCTGGGAGACACACGCATAATAATAATCAAACCAAATGCAAAGTATGTGACCATTCCTATGGTCACTGTCTTGAACACTATGTGCTTAATTGTCCACTTATTGATGAATATAAAGATAGAGAGTTTAATAACCTATGTGACATGTCAAGATATCTTATTAGTGAAAATAAGATACCAGATATATTAAGCAGATTTCCTAAATTTGCTTGTAACAGATAAGTGAACAGTAGATATAAATCCATATGGACGCCTAGTTCCAAGTTCTAGCGCTATCGTCCACAGGATGGATATGGGGTACACAATGAACTAACCACATCGGTGGCAAAATCTAAAATCTTGTATCTCGTCACTCCACCTTTTCCAGTCTGGCAAAATTGATTCCCGTGTTATCATGAAGGAATGTTATGAGGAAGAAAACTGTGGTCCGTGTCTCCCTTGGGAAGCATATCCGTGTCTCCCTTGGGAAGCATATCCGTGTCACCCTTGGGAAGCATATCCGTGTCACCCTTGGGAAGCATATCCGTGTCACCCTTGGGAAGCATATCCGTGTCACTCTTGGAAAGCATATCCGTGTCACCCTTGGGAAGCATAACCGTGTCACTCTTGGAAAGCATATCCGTGTCACCCTTGGGAAGCATATCCGTGTCACCCTTGGGAAGCATATCCGTGTCACCCTTGGGAAGCATATCCGTGTCACCCTTGGGAAGCATATCCGTGTCACCCTTGGGAAGCATATCCGTGTCACCCTTGGGAAGCATGCTCACGGTTGTGCCAGCTGGAGTAGTGTTACCCAGCTGGCACAGCGCTCCAGCTGCATGTAAGAACCAGCTGAATTTTTTTCAGCGAGGTGAAAACTCAACATAGCAACACTGCTAACCTACTGACCACATCATCACATGATCAGCACCTAATTAACATCTGCATCATCACATAACAACCGCATCATCACATAACAACCGCATCATCACATAGCATTCGCGTCATGACATGATTAACATCCACAACATCACTAATTTTAGCTAATATCTTTTAAGTTTTTTTATTAAGTAAACTCCACACTATTAAGTGGGCACAGTTTGTTACCTAACACTAACTAACCCAACCTAATCTGGCCTAAAATTGAACTCCTGGTTGGGTTGGTTAGGTTGGGTTTGATTAATAAACAAACATGTTATATTTCGAACGCCCGAAATATGACTGCTTACCGCGTATCGCTAATTCGATTACGAAAAGACTGGAACGCGCCTACACTCTTTATATAGCAACCTTGAGGCTCATGTACCAACTTTACGGAGAGAGCGCAAATTGAGAAATATGATATACAGACACTCGGTACAAAATAGACACTATAGAGTATAGACAACAGGTACAAAGCTGACCATTTAGGCACTCAGTACAAAACAGACCTTTATTATAGTCATTCTTGGTAGAGCATTATCACGCCATGTAGTCCGTTAAAGATCTACCCAGAGGGAAACATCTGTAAACTCTGTGTCAAGTGTCTTTCTGTGATACTGGACAGCAGTGTCTGCCATTCAGCTCTGAGCTTCTACAAATCTTATACTAGATACATTTAAAGCCTCTGCATTAGAGACTATTTACATATTACAAGCAGAAACATCTCTGGACAAACACTGTGCTGCGTAATTGTATTTTTGTGTCAAGAAGAAATGACTGATCTTTTAACATTCTACACTGCAAGATACTGCAGGAGAAATCTTCCTTTGCCTACTCTTCTGTAGCTCACTAAGGTAAATTCATGCCTCTCCCCATTAGGGGTAACTTCCTGCCGTCTTTGTTCCCATTAGGATCAGTTCTAGCCCCCATTATCCTCAAGCAAAGTTTCTCTCAGCTCCGGTGTTGGATTAATGCCAGCCCCCAGTATGATCAGTCCTAGCCCCCCCCCCTCCGGATCAATTCCAGCAACCCCCACCCTGCCCAGTAGAATTAATTTCTGGCTCTAGAGTACATAAGAACATAAGAACATAAGAAAGGAGGAACACTGCAGCAGGCCTGTTGGCCCATACTAGGCAGGTCCTTTACAATTCATCCCACTAACAAAACAATTGACCAACCCAATTTTCAATGCCACCCAAGAAATAAGCTCTGATGTGCAAGTTCCACTCAAATCCAACCCCTCCCACTCATGTACTTATCCAACCTAGATTTGAAACTACCCAAAGTCCCAGCCTCAATCACCCAACTAGGTAAACTGTTCCACTTGTCAACTACCCTATTTCCAAACCAAATAGTACGATCCATTCCAACTCCTAGTAGAATTACTTTCAGCTCCCGGTAGGATAAAATCAAGCCCTTAGAAGGATCAGTTTCAGTCCCCAGTAGGATCAGTTACAGACCGCAGTAGGATTAATTCCAGCTCCCAGACGAATCAGTCCCATTCAGCTGTAGCATCAATTTTAGTTCCCAACAGGATAAATCCTGATGATTAACAGACATGTGCAACAGTTGTGTAGTAGCGAAATGAAGATGATGCAATCATTCCATCAACTAATTGGCATTTCATACCATTTTCAACAGTATAAGTCCTAGCCCACAAAAGGATAAACTCCAGCCGCTAGAAGGATTAATTTCAGGATTAATTCCCTTACTATTTGTGGAATATTTATTGATCTCACTGTGTGCACTATTACTCAGGTGCAGCATTTGTCAAATACACAAATAACCCACACATATGACGACGTTTTGGTCCGACTTGGATCATTGACTAGTTAATGTGATTAGTTAATGGTCCAAGTCAGACAGATACGTCATCAAAAGTTTCATTCCCTTTTGTGCGGGTTATTTGTGTATTGCTCCACTGAAGGACAATGAAGGAAATGATAAATGTAAATAATTATTAAGGAGGAGACAGAAAAGAGAGGGGAAGGAGACCCAGGCAGAGATGAAGATAATTACCAAGAAGGCAGAAAGAAGGACAGAAAACTAGATTGTGAAAGAGGAGGTATGAGACATTATCTGAAAGAGGATCATTAGGAAGAGAACCTGGAAGGCAGCACAGAAGACGATGGAAATACTAGACGTCTGCGTAGAGAGACATTATATTTATACCAGAGTTATACCAAACAGACGAAGAGAAACACATTAACGAGAGAGACCATGATACTACCAGGCCTGTAAAGAGGCCCTGATCAAAACAATGTGGAAGAAATATCAAGAACAGAGGGAAGAAGAAAAGAGAACTAGGTACGACTGTACATGGGTACGAAAGGAAGCTGAGAAACGATCTGAAAATGACATAGCAGAGAAGGCGAAAACAAAAGAAAAACTGCTGCATAACAACAAAATAAAGAAAACTACTCTAAAGAACCAAGTGATGAGAATAAAAAACTACTAACAAGACGACAGAGAAGTAAATGAGGAACTAAAAGATACAAAATTTCTAAAACATTAGCGTACACGAGCACCATCTACCTAACAACACAGGAGCCACATGATCTTATTGTCAACCTGTCCTCATCCCTGTATGTAAATCTTCAGGTCACTGCGTCACCCACACCTCACTCTCCCCCTATATATAGTCTAAAAAAATTTAACCTCTGTATATTAGAAATGATCAAACTCCCAGGACCGAAACGTTTTCTAATAATTATGTCCTAGTGAATATGTCCTAGTGTTTCTCACGGGTATTTCTAAAGCAAACAAGGAACTAACAAGGTTTGGGAAGGTTTTCCAAGAGGAAAGAGAAATGATGCCAGATAAAACAGGAACAACGAAAAATCAAGCCACACTAGAAAAAAACTACGATACACACAACAAAGAAAAAAACTAAACAAGATACTGGAGGATCAGGAACAATGGGATAGAGATGAAATTACAGGGATGTTAGGAAGTATTTTTGTTAAGTTTCATGGTGGAATGAACTAGATGCGGAAGTGGTGGATGCGAATTCTATATAGTATATATTGTTTCAACAGACGATGCACTATAAGAAGGTTCAAGGGGTAAGAAATCAGTAATGCTCGTACATGACGTTTAAAAGGTCGGGCTAAGAGCCAGGATTCGACCCTCCCTCAACACAAATAGGTGAGGCTGTACATGAGGCTCTGGACACACTGGTCATGTGGAGTGATAGATGATGGAAAGATAAATGACATGTAGTGAAAATCGGAGAAAGACTGTGAAAAAATAAAGAAAGTTTCGGGAAGAGAAATGGATCTGTAATTTATTATTAGCGATAATAATTTCGCCGGTAAATCGTTTAAATGAAATTTTGAGAAACTCGTATACTGAGAAAGTGTAAAATAAATTCAACTAAATGGATGATGAAATATTAATTAAGTTGCTTATTATTTAGGCCGAAATTGGAATATGTAGTTGTTGTGTGGCGCCAACACCTAAAAAAAAAAAAACACGTACAAGGTCTTAAAAGAACTTGAAAAAATAGAAAAAGATTTCTTGGCGGCTGCAACAGGAGACTACCGTTGTAAATTAAGCAAAAAAGCAGAGTTGAAAGGATTACAGAAAAAATCTTCTGAAACAGAGTTGATGACGAGTGGAATGTTAGAGGAGGAATTAGCAAGTGATGCAATTATTCGAATTTAAAAAAAAAACGTGATGAACAATATTGTAGACGAAACACCACGAGTATGACTCAGGTGCTGTAGGTACACACACACACACACACACACACACACACACACACTGATGTGTATGTTGCCTGGTATATCACTGCACACGTGTGTACGTCCATGTCAGATTTACTACCACACACCTGGCTGTACGTTGCCAGGTGCACCACCACACACCTGGCTGTACGTTGCCAGGTGCACCACCACACACCTGGCTGTACGTTGCCAGGTGCATCACCACACACCTGGCTGTATGTTGCCAGGTGCACCACCACACACCTGGCTGTACGTTGCCAGGTGCATCACCACACACCTGGCTGTACGTTGCCAGGTGCATCACCACACACCTGGCTGAACGTCGTCAAGTGCACCACCACACACCTGGCTGTACGTCGTCAGGTGCACCACCACACTGTCAGCATAGAGATGACATACGTAACATGACCGAGCTGTCAGCATAGTTGCTGATCCCCTGTATATGTATATGTTATCTGAGTATCATAGTTAGTACCATCCATATGTTTTACATAGTTGACCCCTTGCTAGGCTCAGTGACTAGCATGTGTGACGTCACGTGATGCCGCATGAGTGCGTGGGATGCGCTGTCCCACTCTCCCTCTCTGCACTTAGATCTACAACAGGCAACACAGGCAGGCTGGGCTCCCCTTCTCACACTCTGCTAATATAAGTGTTGCCATCCAACAAGTGTGTTTAACTCCAACCATCACATCTCCACGAACCTTCCTTAACAACACACCTGGCTGAACGTCGTCAGATGCACCACCATACACCTGGCTGTACGTCGTCAGGTGCACCACCACACACCTGACTGTAGCCTGTCAGGTTCATGACTCACATGACATGTGAGGTTCAGCAAATTTTTCGCCAATTGAGCACTTCCTTTCTCACTCTCTTTCTCTTCCGGTCACACACTATTTTGTTCTCATTCTGCTAAAATCTCGCTCCATTTCGTTACGTTGTCTCACGGTTCGTTGCGTTTTCCCACAGTTCATTGCGTTTTCCCACACGAAATTTACGTCGTTGTGCAGTAGAGAGAAATGGAATAATATACCGACACGATTGAAAAACAGACTTCGGTACTGTATAAAAATAAACATATGTGTTTGCGACTTGAAAATGGCCACAATGTGGGCGAAACGTTGTCAGTAACGGATCGGCTATTACTACATACGTTCCGTGGTTTTCCCCTGCAGTTATCTGAGCGTGCGCGGTTAAGCTCGAGGTCTCGGCCCTGACTCTAGCCTTTCATAATACCGAGTTGTGATTACAGGCGCATACGCAAACACTTAGGATATTTAAATGTGATTGAAAAAAGGCTTCCAAGCTTGCTGTTCTCGTGCCAGATCAACCAGGCTGTGGTGGATATGTGGGTAAACGGGCCACCAACAGCAACAGCTAGGTTGACCAGGCAAACACCAGACGAGCCTGCCACATGGCCGGGCTCTGGGAGTAGAAAAACTCTGGGAATTCGTCTAAGACAAGAGCCATCCAATTTTGGATTGACTTCAGTAATCACGTTTACAAAATGTAATCGTAACGTAGCTACGTTACGTTACGTTTTAGAACCCCCGGTAAGCCGTTACTAGGATCAACTGATCCTAGTTACCGGTAAGTCAGCGGATGCTGCTCCTGCGGACCATCGTGGTACAGAGGACTATTTACTGTCTTATATTCGAGTGGTATTAAATTTTTTGTCAGATATTTCACGTATGTTTCCAAACACAACGACACAGATTAAGAAATTGTTAAATATAGGAGACCTGGTGAAAATAAATTGGGTAACATCACAATCACCAGAGAGATGGTTCTCAGTACATCGCTTCCAGCAACAAGAAGTCTCGGACCACCACCACCTTTTTCCCTGTTTATTAGAACACACAATGCAATTTGTGGTATTTTATTGAGAAGACTTATCATCCAGCAGGAATTTTATCAGCCGATACAGCCGGCAGTGGACAAAACTTCTCTTAGCAACATACCATAAACCGCTTATTGTGTTTTGTCAGTATATAATGACATTGACATACAAGGGTTCTCAAAGAATGCAAGGAACTTAGCAAATCCACAAATAACCCGCACATGGGAGAATGAAACCTATAACGATGTTTCCGACCGACTTGGACCGGACCGAAACATCGCGAGTTATTTATAAATTGTTCCAGTCACTGTACTGTGCCTTTTTATTTTTAGCAAATCATTAGTAAATCTGTCCCGTCACTGCGTGCGAGAACAGAACCAGCAACGTGAAGACGACCATGATGATGCTGTTTATACAACAGAAGACAGGTCCCGTTCTTCCTGTTGACACTGTGTCAGCATTACCTGAACGGTGGGCAAATTACTAAAATCGATAATAGTAAACACATTTGAAAATGAGCAATAATAAATCAGTGAGCCACAACACGGATTTTCCATAAGGTATTTGAGTCTGTAGACCATAACAGAGTAGGATGTTGTATAATTAGATCTCATTAAGACTTTGAAAAGAGGTCTACACGAGAGACTGATGAAAGTGGCATTGGAAGAGGAGGAGGAGGAGGAGAGAGAGAAAGAGTATGAGTAGATGGCAACTAGAGAAAACTGTGTTAATAAAAATATCCAACTGTTTCAAATGTGTCTTAATCTTCAACTTGTCTGCATATTATGCCATTATCAGCATTCATAGTGCAACATAAGAAACATTGCAAAAAGTAGTGTGGACATTAACAAGAGGGCGCTAAAGAAGGTTATACGGGAGACGCCTGATAGGCCGGGTTGTGATGGTTGCTTGGCCTTGCGAGTGGCAGGTAGCAACAACCTGTTTAATCAGGGTGACAACAGGGAAGTCTAGACAGACGGAGGTGTGGGAGTTCAGCTCTCGACACTAGTCACAGGTAAGTCGTACACTTTCACCCTCACTCAGGTGTTGCCACCTTGTGCACACAATTTTGATATGACCCAAGATTTCGCAAGTCATGTCGATATTATGGTTCTAGTTGTCTTTCTGTGGAAGACTTGATAAAACTCACGTGTGTAAAAATTGGATCGGATTGGATGAAATGACGTGTTGCCAACACAGATTGTAGACGTTTTTATTGTGACAACGTTTCGCTCTCTGTAGACCTTAACATAATAAAGCTTGACACAGAAACTATTTTAATAATAGCTTCTTCCGCAACCTCTGTCTTAGCTCTCATCATATGCTTGTTTTGGTAAATATTTTTTGTTAAGCTATAGATATATCAGAGGAGAGAATGTCCCTTCACCCAGGCTGTCACCCGCCACGGCCGCAGCCTCGTACTTTTATTGGCGAGTAATGTAAATTTATGACCATGGTCATCCTCACCTGCCGCCTCTCGTGGGAGTATTACTGGTACATTCATTGGGGAATCGCTAAACCCACAGGGGTTATACATCACCAGGGAAATGAGAGGCAATCACAGTTGATGCTCGGAAGAGTAAGGCAATTCCGGTTCCTAGAATCAACCACTCTCCACTGGGAAAGTACTGGGGGTAATGTGAGAAGGTCAGCTGAGCATCAGATACAATGGCCAGTTACTGGATCTTTTGTTTTGGATGCTGTGAGGGCGGAGACGACCACGAAGGACTATAACGATAACAATCGTCGTCTACTCGTGTAAGCATTTGGCCCAGGAGCTTGTGTACAGCACTTGGCTCTTGATTTTCGTGCCACGTTCAGATCAAATAAGATAAGATGATTTACCTACATAACTAGCCACTGTCTTATCTTGAAGAACTTGTAAACTATAAAGGATGAACACACATATAATTGCTTTGTATATACGATGGCTGAAGTATATAGGTGCGTGCAGATCAGTGGGAGTGAGAGGACAGCTGCTTATCTTCACAGACGTGTTTGGCTCGGTTATCTCACATTATGTTTACGTCTCTCCTCGGCCTTGGCGAGTCCTCACAGGAATATCTTCACAAGAATCACTATAAATGGTTTAGATATAACGGGGAATTATATACCCGCGTTGTGTTTGTTTACAATCTGGTTCATTTTTGTTGCTTGTGATTAATATTGGGTATTATTGCAGGGTCTTCTCACCTTGTTGATTGTTAAGATAAGATAAGATTTCGTTCGGATTTTTAACCCCGGAGGGTTAGCCACCCAGGATAACCCAAGAAAGTCAGTGCGTCATCGAGGACTGTCTAACTTATTTCCATTGGGGTCCTTAATCTTGTCCCCCAGGATGCGACCCACACCAGTCGACTAACACCCAGGTACCTATTTGTTGCTAGGTGAACAGGACAACAGGTGTAAGGAAACGTGTCGAATGTTTCCACCCGCCGGGAATCGAACCCGGGCCCTCCGTGTGTGAAGCGGGAGCTTTAGCCACCAGGCCACCGGGCCACCCCCATGTTTCATGATGTTTCATGATGCATTCATATCGTTGGTAAATTAGACACTTGTGCAGCGCTTAGGCATTTTTACTGAGGAAACGTTTCGCCACACAGTGGCTTCATCAGTCTCATACAAAGAAGAATGGTGAAAATCAGAAAGAGTTTGAGGTAATCAGTCCCTTAGCCTGGAGTCGATTTAATCAGTCCATTAATCTTGAAAAGAATGTAACATACGCGCGAAGAAGTGCCTTATATACTGTAGACAGGTGAGGTGAAGCAGCCGTAGGTGGTACCACATTGGACAAATCCACATGTGGAAGTAGGTCATGCATATAGGTTCGGCACGTGATTACATCGACTCCAGGCTGAGGGACTGATTACATCGAACTCTTTCTGATTTTCACCATTCTTCTTTGCATAGTACTGATGGAGCCACTGTGTGGCGAAACGTTTCCTCAGTAAAGATACCCAACTGTTGCACATGTGTCTAATTTACCAACTTATCGTGTTTGCTGATGCTGTGTCGTCTGGAATCTCAATGATCCACTCACTAAACAAAATATACGAACTAAGAATAATTGCATCTAAATGGAGTACTGCCAACAGTAGGACTGGATCTTGGTATAAGCGATATAAAATTACAAAATATAAATCAACAAAATTATTGGTAACCTCTGGCCCTTCACTTGGGCAGGATCTATTTGCACTAGTGGGTATAAACCACCTGTGACCATGTTTTAAGTGATGAATATTTCCTCTGACTTGTGTATGTAAACATGCATCCTCATGCCTGTTTTATATTCATCAAGGTTGAGGGAGTGAACACATATCAGGGTTGAGGGAGTGAACACCTCAACATTACCTCTACACTTGTTCCACCAGCCACTGGTTGGGAGAACATCACATAGATAAACATACCTAGGTGTTACACCTATGTTTCGTGTCGTGAAAAAGACATAAAACAACCTTCCACTGACGTCAAGCAGCTCTGCACTGATGGAAAAACCTGCCCTGTTGTCTCTAAGTCTAATTGCAAACACAGGAGACTGATATTTATTTCTCAGTAACAGCCGAAAACTGCAATATTTTGGAGAGTCGGAACATGCCTACTTAGAACTGCTACGAGAACTATTGTTTTCTACATCCGTAAACAACGATGGAAAACAATAGTTGGGTGGAGCTATTTGTTAGAGAAAACTTGAAAAGTCACACAGGAGAGACTTACAAAATCTCAACGAATAAACACAGAAGTTGTTTGAGTGATGTTTCTTAAATGATATAGAAAGCTATATTTGTATGTCCTGTACAAGATTTTGTCTGCCATACAATTTATGGTAGAACAGTAGTAAAGTACACAGATAATTTGTAAATATAATATACAATGCGGGTTATGGTATTTTATTGTGAAGATGTTTCGCCCACCAGGGAGTTTATCATTTCATTTCATCAATGAATTGATAGTCCTTGGTGGACTAAACGTCTTTATTATACAGTTCCCTAATTGCGTTATGTCTTATTTACAACTTGACGTCAGATATACAAACCAAAAACTTAAAAAAACAAAGATGACAAATATTTTAAAGGACCAAATTTTGAAGTTGTCTAGACAGGAAAATGTAACTGTTAAAATTACTTTAATTCAGCAAAACTGATTGAAGTTTTTCGTCCAGGAATCTTGTGTACATTTTTTTTTAGTTTCTAATCTAGACGAAGTAGAAAATGGCGACTTTCTAAAGCCATTTTCATACAGGAAGGACCTGCATGACCTGCTCGCAACAATGGAAATACATAAAAAAAAAAAATGACCTTTGGGTCGTGATAAGGACCCGAAAATAGCTATAAAAAAAAAAAAACACGTATAAATTTTGGTAATTGATACAGGAAAATTGGTTTACAAAGACACGTGAGTAAACACCAGGACATATTTATAAGAAAACCTTTCGATCCTGGAACCTTGATCACTTCTAACACACAGATTAACATGGCAATATATATATTGTTGGAAAGTGGGATGTGAGTGACACATAGTGACCTCAAGAATGACATGTTTGGATGAGAACAGGTAGACAATGAGATAATGTGATTCCAGTGTTGTTAGTAGGTGCTGCTTGGCGTTTCATTATCTAATGGAAAATTGTATGACATCAATGTTTAGTCCGCAAATTGAACCGAATGCACCCTGCAAAAAAAAAGTATTTTGATTCGAGAGACAACGGAGTTGACAGGGGTAGCCTGAAGACGAGGACTTGGGAGGGAGATCTGATGTAAACAGTGATGCAGAGAGTGAGTGGTCCGTGTGAAGTTTACTCAAGGCTGCATTAAGAGTTGTGGAGGACCCAGGGTGAGCAACTAGTGAGGGAGGGAACCCAGGGTGAGCAACTAGTGAGGGAGGGAACCCAGGGTGAGGAACTAGTGAGGGAGGGAACCCAGGGTGAGCAACTAGTGAGGGAGGGAACCCAGGGTGAGCAACTAGAGTGAGGGAGGGAACCCAGGGTGAGCAACTAGTGAGGGAGGGAACCCAGGGTGAGCAACTAGTGAGGGAGGGGACCCAGGGTAAGGAACTAGTGAGGGAGGGAACCCAGGGTGAGCAACTAGTGAGAGAGGGACCCCAGGGTGAGCAACTAGTAAGGGAGGGAACCCAGGGTGAGCAACTAGTGAGGGAGGGAATCCAGGGTGAGCAACTAGTGAGGGAGGGAACCCAGGGTGAGGAACTAGTGAGGGAGGGAACCCAGGGTGAGCAGCTAGTGAGGGAGGGAACCCAGGGTGAGCAGCTAGTGAGGGAGGGGACCCAGGGTGAGCAACTAGTGAGGGAGGGAACCCAGGGTGAGCAACTAGTGAGGGAAGGAACCCAGGGTGAGCAACTAGTGAGGGAGGAAACCCAGGGTGAGCAACTAGTGAGGGAGGGAACCCAGGGTGAGCAACTAGTGAGGGAGGGGACCCAGGGTGAGCAACTAGTGAGGGAGGGAACCCAGGGTGAGCAACTAGTGAGGGAGGGAACCCAGGGTGAGCAACCAGTGAGGGAGGGAACCCAGAGTGAGCAACTAGTGAGGGAGGGAACCCAGGGTGAGCAAATAGTGAGGGAGGAAACCCAGGGTGAGCAACTAGTGAGGGAGGGAACCCAGGGTTAGCAACTAGTGAGGGAGGGAACCCAGGGTGAGCAACTAGTGAGGGAGGGAACCCAGGGTGAGCAACTAGTGAGGGAGGGAACCCAGGGTGAGCAGCTAGTGAGGGAGGGAACCCTGGGTGAGCAGCTAGTGAGGGAGGGGACCCAGGGTGAGCAACTAGTGAGGGAGGGAACCCAGGGTGAACAAATAATGAGGGAGGGAACCCAGGGTGAGCAACTAGTGAGGGAGGGAATCCAGGGTGAGCAACTGGTGAGGGAGGGGACCCAGGGTGAGCAACTAGTGAGGGAGGGAACCCAGGGTGAGCAAATAGTGAGGGAGGGAACTCAGGGTGGGCAACTAGTGAGGGAGGGAACCCAGGGTGAGCAGCTAGTGAGAGAGGGAACCCTGGGTGAGCAGCTAGTGAGGGAGGGGACCCAGGGTGAGCAACTAGTGTAGGAGGGAACCCAGGGTGAACAAATAACGAGGGAGGGAACCCAGGGTGAGAAACTAGTGAGGGAGGGAATCCAGGGTGAGCAACTAGTGAGGGAGGGGACCCAGGGTGAGCAACTAGTGAGGGAGGGAACCCAGGGTGAGCAACTAGTGAGGGAGGGAACCCAGGGTTAGCAACTAGTGAGGGAGGGAACCCAGGGTGAGCAACTAGTGAGGGAGGGGACCCAGGGTGAGCAACTAGTGAGAGAGGGGACCCAGGGTGAGCAAATAGTGAGGGAGGGAACCCAGGGTGAGCAACTAGTGAGGGAGGGAACCCAGGGTGAGCAACTAGTGAGGGAGGGGACCCAGGGTGAGCAACTAGTGAGGGAGGGGACCCAGGGTGAGCTAGTGAGGGAGGGGACCCAGAGTGAGCAACTAGTGAGGGAGGGAACCCAGAGTGAGCAACTAGTGAGGGAGGGGACCCAGGGTGAGCAACTAGTGAGGGAGGGAACCCAGGGTGAGCAACTAGTGAGGAGGGAACCCAGAGTGAGCAACTAGTTAGGGAGGGAACCGAGAGTGAGCAACTAGTGAGGGAGGGAACCCAGGGAGAGCAACTAGTGAGGGAGGGGACCCAGGGTGAGCAACTAGCGAGGGAGGGAAGGAGCCCAGGGTGAGCAACTAGTGAGGGAGGGAACCCAGGGTGAGCAACTAGTGAGGGAGGGGACCCAGGGTGAGCAACTAGCGAGGGAGGGAGGGAGCCCAGGGTGAGCAACTAGTGAGGGAGGGAACCCAGGGTGAGCAACTAGTGAGGGAGGGGATCCAGGGTGAGCAACTAGCGAGGGAGGGAACCTAGGGTGAGCAACTAGTGAGGGAGGGGACCCAGGGTGAGCAACTAGTGAGGGAGGGAACCCAGGGTTAGCAACTAGTGAGAGAGGGAACCCAGGGTGAGCAACTAGTGAGGGAGGGGACCCAGGGTGAGCAACTAGTGAGAGAGGGGACCCAGGGTGAGCAAATTGTGAGGGAGGGAACCCAGGGTGAGCAACTAGTGAGGGAGGGAACCCAGGGTGAGCAACTAGTGAGAGAGGGGACCCAGAGTGAGCAACTAGTGAGGGAGGGAACCCAGGGTTAGCAACTAGTGAGGGAGGGAACCCAGGGTGAGCAGCTAGTGAGGGAGGGAACCCAGGGTGAGCAGCTATTGAGGGAGGGGACCCAGGGTGATCAACTAGTGAGGGAGGGAACCCAGGGTGAACAACTAATGAGGGAGGGAACCCAGGGTGAGCAACTAGTGAGGGAGGAAACCCAGGGTGAGCAACTAGTGAGGGAGGGAACCCAGGGTGAGCAACTAGTGAGGGAGGGAACCCAGGGTTAGCAACTAGTGAGGGAGGGAACCCAGGGTGAGCAACTAGTGAGGGAGGGGACCCAGGGTGAGCAACTAGTGAGAGAGGGGACCCAGGGTGAGCAACTAGTGAGGGAGGGAACCCAGGGTGAGCAACTAGTGAGGGAGGGAACCCAGAGTGAGCAACTAGTGAGGGAGGGAACCCAGGGTGAGCAACTAGTGAGGGAGGGGACCCAGGGTGAGCAACTAGTGAGGGAGGGGACCCAGGGTGAGCAACTAGTGAGGGAGGGGACCCAGTGTGAGCAACTAGTGAGGGAGGGAACCCAGAGTGAGCAACTAGTGAGGGAGGGAGCCCAGGGTGAGCAACTAGTGAGGGAGGGAACCCAGGGTGAGCAACTAGTGAGGGAGGGAACCCAGGGTGAGCAACTAGTGAGGGAGGGAACCCAGGGTGAGCAACTAGTGAGGGAGGGAACCCAGGGTGAGCAACTAGTGAGGGAGGGGACCCAGGGTGAGCAACTAGTGAGGGAGGGAACCCAGGGTGAGCAACTAGTGAGGGAGGGAACCCAGAGTGAGCAACTAGTGAGGGAGGGAACCCAGGGTGAGCAACTAGTGAGGGAGGGGACCCAGGGTGAGCAACTAGTGAGGGAGGGGACCCAGGGTGAGCAACTAGTGAGGGAGGGGACCTAGGGTGAGCAACTAGTGAGGGAGGGAACCCAGAGTGAGCAACTAGTGAGGGAGGGAACCCAGGGTGAGCAACTAGTGAGGGAGGGAACCCAGGGTGAGCAACTAGTGAGGGAGGGAACCTAGGGTGAGCAACTAGTGAGGGAGGGAACCCAGGGTGAGCAACTAGTGAGGGAGGGAACCCAGGGTGAGCAACTAGTGAGGGAGGGAGAAGCCTCAGGGTAAGTAACTTATAAAGACTCTTGGCACTACAACTTCCATGTCATATTACATTCTGTTGTAATTAAGTAATATGTCAATTAGTTTCACGTTGGTGAAACTGACATGAGTTTATTTGTAAAACTTGACAGTGACCTTCACTGCAGACACTGCAAGACTCCAGGCGGACATCAACCAAATCTTTAAATGGGCCGCAGAAAACAATATGAAGTTCAATGATTGGAAATTTCAATTGCTCCGATATGGAAAACGTGAGGAAGCTATGTTGGACTATGTGCGGCCAGCAGCAACAGCCTGGTTGATCAGGCCCTGATCCACAGGAAGGCCTGGTCGTGGACCGGGCCGCGGGGGCGTTGATCCCCGGAATACCCTCCAGGTAGATATCGGAATATAAAACAAATTCCAACCTCACAATAGAGCGAAAAACTAACTGAAAGGACCTGAGAGTGATGTCAGTGAATCTCACTTATCAATCGCATCTGCTAGAAAAATGACAGGATGGATAATGAGAACCTTCCAAACTAGGAACGCCAAGCCCATGATGACACTCTTCAGGTCACTTGTTCTATCTAGGGTGGAATATTGCTGCACACTAACAGCACCTTTCAAGGTAGGTGAAATGGATGACCTAGAAAATGTACAGAGAACCTTCACGGCGCGCATAACGGAGATAAAACACCTCAGTTACTGGGATCGCTTGAAGTTCCTCGATTTGTATTCCTAGGAACGCAGGCGGGAGAGATAAATGATTTTATACACTTGGAAAGTCCTAGAGGGATTAGAACCAAATCTGCACACGAAAATCACTCACTAAGAAAGCAAAAGACTCGGCAGACGGTGCAACATCCCCCAATGAACAGCAGGGGTGCCACTAGCACGATAAGAGACAACTCAAAAAGTGTCAGGGACCCAAGACTGTTCGGCTGCCTCCCAGCATATATAAGGAGGATTACCAATAGACCCCTGGCTGCCTTCAACAAGGCTCTAGACAGGCACCTAAAGTCAGTACCTGATCAGCCAGGCTGTGGTTCGTACGTCGGTTTACGTGCGGCCAACAGTAATTGCCTGGTCGATCAGGACCTGATCCTTCGTGAGGCCTGGTCACAGACGGGGCTGCGGGGGCGTTGACCCTCGAAACCTTCTCCAGATAATACTCCAGGTCTCCGCAATGCTCTGACCAACTTTTGGTTGCCTGCTGCAAGTTACCTCAGCAACACACAATTCGCTATATCCCCAATGTTCTGTTTCATTGTCCACTTCCTCACATTATAAGTTATGGATGAAGCACTGCCATTAGTGTGAAAGACCTAGAGCTGCGATTCAACCTTCTCCAGTGACTGTGTTGCTGTTTATCGCTCATGTATGTGTATATATATATATATATATATATATATATATATATATATATATATATATATATATATATATATATATATATATATATAATGGAGTGTGGATGCAGGAGGAAAGATGAGTGATTGGTGGAATGATGAAGTAAAGGGTGTGATAAAAGAGAAAAAGGTAGCTTTTGATAGGTTTTTACAAATCAGAAGTGTTATACGAAGAGTAGAGTATATGGAGAGTAAAAGAAAGGTGAAGAGAGTGGTGAGAGAGTGCAAAAGGAGAGCGGATGACAGAGTGGGAGAGGCACTGTCAAGAAATTTTAATGAAAATAAGAAAAAAATTTGGAGAGAGTTAAACAAGTTAAGAAAGCTTAGGGAACGAATGGATTTGTCAGTTAAAAACAGAGTAGGGGAGTTAGTAGATGGGAAGATGGAGGTATTGGGTAGATGGCGAGAATATTTTGAGGAACTTTTAAATGTCGACGAAGAAAGGGAGGCGGTAATTTCATGCACTGGCCAGGGAGGTATACCATCTTTTAGGAGTGAAGAAGAGCAAGATGTGAGTGTGGGGGAGGTGCATGAGGCATTACGTAGAATGAAAGGGGGTAAAGCAGCTGGAACTGATGGGATCATGACAGAAATGTTAAAAGCAGGGGGGATATAATGTTGGAGTGGTTGGTATTTTTGTTTAATAAATGTATGAAAGAGGGGAAGGTACCTAGGGATTGGCGGAGAGCATGTATAGTCCCTTTATATAAAGGGAAGGGGGACTAAAGAGAGTGTAAAAATTATAGAGGAATAAGTTTACTGAGTATACCAGGAAAAGTGTACGGTAGAGTTATTATTGAAAGAATTAGAGGTAAGACAGAATGTAGGATTGCAGTTGAGCAAGGAGGGTTTAGAGTGGGTAGGGGATGTGTAGATCAAGTGTTTACATTGAGACATATATGTGAACAGTATTTAGATAAAGGTAGGGAAGTTTTTATTGCATTTATGGATTTAGAAAAGACATATGATAGAGTGGATAGGGGAGCAATGTGGCAGATGTTACAAGTATATGGAATAGATGGTAAGTTACTAAATGCTGTTAAGAGTTTTATGAGGATAGTGAGGCTCATGTTAGGGCGTGTAGAAGACAGGGAGACTATTTCCCGGTAAAAGTAGGTCTTAGACAGGGATGTGTAATGTCACCATGGTTGTTTAATATATTTATAGATAAGGTTGTAAAAGAAGTAAATGCTAGGGTGTTCGGGAGAGGGGTGAGATTAAATTATGGGGAATCAAATTCAAAATGGGAATTGACAGTTACTTTTTGCTGATGATACTGTGCTTATGGGAGATTCTAAAGAAAAATTGCAAAGGTTAGTGGACGAGTTTGGGAGTGTGTGTAAAGGTAGAAAGTTGAAAGTGAACATAGAAAGGAGTAAGGTGATGAGGGTATTAAATGATTTAGATAAAGAAAAATTGGATATCAAATTGGGGAGGAGGAGTATGGAAGAAGTGAATGTTTTCAGATATTTGGGAGCTGACGTGTCAGCGGATGGATTTATTAAGGATGAGGTTAACCATAGAATTGATGAAGTAAAAAAAGGTGAGCGGTGTGTTGAGGTATATGTGGAGACAAAAAACGTAATCTATGGAAGCAAAGAAGGGAATGTATGAAAGTATAGTAGTACTAACACTCTTATATGGTTGTGAAGCTTGGGTTGTAAATGCCGCAAGGAGGAGACGGTTGGAGGCAGTGGAGATGTCCTGTCTAAGGGCAATGTGTTGTGTAAATATTAAGCAGAAAATTCGGAGTGTGGAAAATAGGAGAAGGTGTGGAGTTAATAAAAGTATTAGTCAGAGGGCTGAAGAGGGGTTGTTGAGGTGGTTTGGTCATTTAGAGAGAGTGGATCAAAGTAGAATGACATGGAGAGCGTATAAATCTGTAGGGAAAGGAAGGCCGGGTAGGGGTCGTCCTCGCTAAGGTGGGAGGGAGGGGCTAAACGAGGTTTTGTGGGAGAGGGGCTTGGACTTCCAGCAAGCGTGCATGAGCGTGTTAGATAGGAGTGAATGGAGACGAATGGTATTAGGGACCTGACGAGCTGTTGGAGTGTGAGCAGGGTAATATTTATTGAAGGGATTCAGGGAAACCGGTTATTTTTATATAGCCGGACTTGAGTCCTGGAAATTAGAAGTACAATGCCTGCACTTTAAAGAAGGGGTTTGAGATATTGGCAGTTTGGAGGGATATGTTGTGTATCTTTATACGTATATGCTTCTAAACTGTTGTATTCTGAGCACCTCTGCAAAAACAGTGATAATGTGTGAGTGTGGTGAAAGTGTTGAATGATGAAAGTATTTTCTTTTTGGGGATTTTTTTTTTTTTTTGGGGGGGGGTCACCCTGCCTCGGTGGGAGACGGCCGACTTGTTGAAAAAAATATATATAATGTCGTGCTGAATAGATAAAATTTGCGATTTTGGCTTAAATAGCAATGCTCTTCTTGCCGAATAAAGCAAGCGAAAATTTGTGTATGAAATAATTTCGCAAAAGTGATTCTGAACCTAACGAAAAATTACATTTCATAGTGTTTGTTTATAATTATTGTAAACTTGTCTAAAATATATTTAGTTAGATTAAGTGTTATAATAAAGTTAGGTAAGTTTTCTAAGGTTCTTTTGGTACAAAATTATTAGTTTTTCATTAACATTAACAGAAAAACATATCTTTAAACGTGTAAGAGAAAGTTTTAGATAGGACTTAATTTGAAATGAGTTCTTGCTATGTGACCAGTTTTAACTATTCGGCACGACACACACACACACACACACACACAATATATATATATATATATATATATATATATATATATATATATATATATATATATATATATATATATATATATATATATATATAATTATATATATAATTACTAACCTGAGACGGAAGTCAGGTGTTGTGACGTGTTGAGTTAAAAACTAGTTGATGGATTTATCTTAAACTTCTGCCCTTTTCAGCTTAACATGGTGCAGTGATGGTCGTGACGGAAGTCACATTCCAGAGAGACAAAACAAAGTGGGGATGGGTGGCGAGGAGAGGATAATGGAAGGGGAGTGGAGCTGATTGATGTGGAGTGTGTGGGTGCTGGAGGGAGATTGAGGACAATTAGCGATTCCCATCTATAGCATAAACAAGGATATCTCTGTATTTTCTGGAGCAGAGTTGTGGTCGTGGTGTCCCGTCTCTGAATCTCACGCTAACAGTTTACTACTGTGTTTCTGAAGACATTTGTGTAGTTGTCTTCTTGCATATCTGTTTCTCAGGCTACATTTATTGTCTGTTTTCCTCTTGTCTGTCAGCTCACCTAGTTGCCGCTGCTAGGCCTGAATCTCGTTTTCTGGCCCTGCCTCACCAATACTCATAAACGGTCTGACTCTAGTCCTGGTCTCATAGGCATTATCATACATACCCTTCTAAAACTCTAAAACAATGTATGGAATCAGCTTCCACCACTCTCTCATTCACGTTATTTCATTTCTTAACTACCTTCACACTGGAGTGACTCCCAGTAACTGACCTGCGTAATTTCAAGGAGTCTGTAGAGCTTTGTCTTCACTATAGAGTCCTGTCATCTTGTATGTTTTAATTATTTCTCTTCTGAATCTTTACTCTGCCAGAATTTTAGGATTTAGTTCCCCGTCTCTTTTTCCCCTTGAATTCGTCCTCTGAGCTCCCAGAGTAGCATCGAACTTTCTCTATCTTTTGGACAAATTTTTCTCAGTGGAAGGCTCCGCGATGGTGCTGCGTACCATCGTATAATGGGCTCTAAAGATCTCTTTGTTGAAGTTTCTCAATTCCTTTCTTAAATTTGCCAGAAACGCAGCTGTTATACTGATGTATGTCGCCAGTGTTATGCTGACCCAGTTTTTCCTATTCTGTGGTTTTTAATCTATCATTTCCCCTCAGTTTTCTCTGTCTTTTTCTTCTACTTCCCCGATTTTCATTACCTTGTTCTATGCTGGGGCGAATTTCAATAATCACCTCTCGTACCATTTACAGTCTGTACACTGTCTTTTGTAGCTAATTAGTTTTACATAGTCCGCAAACAGGGCTATGTTGGACACTGTGTCAGGGGACACGTAGTTTATGAACACCAGAAACAGAACCAGTTCTTGTACAGAACTTTGTGGTACACAGTTCATCATGCTCGTTCGTCCTGATAACTTTACCTAAGCCATTAATGTGTGTACTTGCGTATTTATACTTATTTATGGGTATGGGGGCTGAGTCCTACCTCCTGGTCCTGCTTTTTGACTATTAGGTGTAATAGATTCCACTAATCTAGTGGAATCTATTACACCTAATTTTAAGGCTGAGTATAGTGCTGTCTTCCACCACTTCTTCATCCAGATTATTCTTACTTCTGTAAGCCCTGAGACTGGAGGAGTATTTCCTGACACCTCTCTGACTTATTTGTATCTTTAACTTACAAATGTGTCTCCTTGTTCACGTTTCACGCCTCCCGAGATGTTTTTGCCAGTCAAGCAATCAAATCCTCAGAGTATTCGGTACGCAGTAATCATGTCTCCTCTACTCTTTTTATTCTTTTATGCCATTGGCTTCGACTCTTTTAGTCTTTTTTCGTAGTTCAGTTCCCTGAGATAATAGACTAGTTTGGTTGATAATATCTACACTGCTAATTACTTGATGTGTTTTAATAGATGTGCTGGAGCCCCACTCATCGTTCACGTTGCTGGATCAACGCCCCCGCGGCCCGGTGCATGACCAGGCCTCCCGGTGGATAAAAGCCTAATCAATCTGGCAGTTACTACGCTGGCCGCACCCAATCTACCGAACGCAGGAACCACAGTGCGGCTGGTCAGGCGCTGACTTCAGGAAATATCCAGCTGGGTTCCATGCTGATGCTATGTAATCCAAGATGGTTCTACGTCATGAATAACTGTTAAGGTTCTTGAAAGGTAATCAAAATTCTTCAAATGTGAATTCACTGCAGAGTTTATTTGGGTGACGCGCATCTCTGGCAATATGCTCGATACTATGCTCACCCCGAGGTCCTTCTTGTGTGAGGTTTGCTTCCTCTGTTGTTTGAGCTTATGAATAATTAAGTGTAATGATCATTTGTCAGCTGTCCATAACAACCCACACGGAGACAAAGTCAGAAAATTCATTAATGTGTATATTTCGACCCCTTTCTGGGGTCGAAATATACATATCAATTAACTTTTTGAGTTTCTATCTCCATGTGGGTTGTTAATGTTCCTTGATCTTAAGTTCGATTTTCGGTCTGCTTTCCAGGGGGTGAATTATTGTGGCAAATTGATTCACTATAGTCTTTTCTTGTATTTACTTGCGTGTGTGTACTCACCTTGGTGTGGTTGCAGGAGTCGATTCACAGCTCCTGGCTCCTGTGTGTGTGTGTGTGTGTGTGTTTTGGTATGTGTGTGTGGGGGGATGAGGGGTGTATGAAGGAGTGTCTGCATATAGAGAGTTGTGTGTACATATATGGGTAAGTGAGCACACGTAATATGCGTGGTAGAGCATGGGTGGGTACCTAGGGTGGTGTTTGGAGGGAAGGGTCGTGGGCGAGTATCTTGGGTGGGGTGGGTGGGTCCAGGATGGGAGCTCAGAGTGATATGGGGAGGGAAAGGGGTTGTGGGTTGTAACCCAGGGTGGGGTGGGGAGCTTTCAGGGCGAGGGGTCAAGGAAGCCTCCTACTCCCCAAGGCTTTTTCTCAGGTGAGTCCCATCCCAGCCAGGCCTTGACCACCCCCAGCATCCGTGTGCCACCGGGAGATAGGGAAGAGAGAGATAGATAGATAGAGAGAGAGAGAGAGAGAGAGAGAGAGAGAGAATCACCGATTGCATAAATTCACCTACTGTATATGCACTCATGTACTTACCTATATGTAATTTCAGAGGTCGAGTCATAGTTCCAGGTTCCGCCTCTTATCTTCCTGCTTGCTAAATTCACTCCTTTTCCTCGGGTTCCCTGTCTTACCTCTTCTTAAACATATTTACGGAGTCTATATCCACTGACTTTGGAAAAACCTTTGACAAGCGCGACCATGGGGTAAATGCACATTAAATGCGTGTGTAAAGGAATAACTGTAAAGGTGGACAGATAGATAATGAACTTCCTAACAAACAGAACACAAAGAGTTATAGTAAACAGAATGAAATCAATGGCCTCTAGAGTGAAATGTTCTTTTTCCCAAGATACGATACTCGCCTCACTTCTCTTTCTCATTCTCATATCTGACATAAATCAGTGCACTGTATCATACTAGAATTTGTATGAGTTGCAACCATAGAAAACATAGCGAGCCTCTAGGCTGTTATAAATCAAGTCTTCTAGTGGGCTATTGACCAAAATATGAAGTTGAATGAGGACAGATTTCTGTTATTGCATTACGGCAGGATGGAGGAAATAAAAATAAGATCGGAGTACAAGACAAACTCAAACCACTCAACAGAACGCAAATCAAATGTAAGAGACCTAGGAGTGATAATGTCAGAAGATCTTACATTCAAGGAGCACAACAATGTTATCATGAAACTGCAAGAAAAATGTAATGTTGGATAACTAGAACTTACAGTACAAGAGTTGCTAAACAAATGATGATACTCTTCAGGTCACTCGCTCTCTCTAGGCCCTCCTCAAAACAGGCGAAAATGCTGAGCTGGAAAATGTACAGAGCCTTCAAACACCCAAATTTTTGGGAGCTCCTGAAGTCCCTAGAACTGCACTCCTTAGAAGCATTATAATCCACACCTGGAGAATACTGGAGGGATTGATCCCAAACCTACACACAGAATTAACTACAAATGACAACAAAAAGTTTGGTAGACAGTGCAGGACACCTCCAATGAAAATCAAGGGAGCGATTTGTACATTGAAACAGATAAGTGTAAAGGGGCCACGACTCTTTAACACCCGTCATGCTTAAGGGGACAATACTAAGAAACCATTACCTGTCTTCAAGATGGAACTCGACAAATTCCTAACAACGGTTCCTGATTGGCTGGGTTATTGTGCATACATTGGACATCCGGTGGCTGGCAACAACAGCTTGATCGATCAGGCCAGCAACCAGGAGTCCTGGTCTAGGACCGAATAGTGGAGGCGGTGACCACAGGAAGCAACTCCCGGTAACCACCAATTGACTCATCTGTGTCTTTAACTTCCAGCTTATTGCGACCCTTGAATGGGTCACAATGTATATAATGTATATTACATGTTCATATAATTTTATATTGCTTATATTTGCGATAATAGCTAAATCGTAAATACATTGCTTTATATTATTATTTGACTTAGCTATATTTATTAGATAGGATGTAACATTTATATATTATTCAGTGCTCATAGTTCGAGTGTTAAATAGCTGACAACATTGTCTAACAATCGTTGTGCTCGTTATGCTGCCGGCTTCTCTGCATTGCTGGGCAGCAGCAGTCCACTGAGTCACGTGATCGGGGGGGGTGATCACACCTCACCTGGGTGAAACTGTCTTGCTTTGACTCGCCCTCTCTTGTCTGTTTGACGTTCTTTGAACAAGACGTGCCTAGCTCTCCCTTGTGGGCCCTTGTTGGAAGATTGTCT
Organism: Cherax quadricarinatus; assembly: GCF_038502225.1. NCBI lineage: Eukaryota > Metazoa > Arthropoda > Malacostraca > Decapoda > Parastacidae > Cherax > Cherax quadricarinatus. The sequence goes on from NC_091348.1 coordinate 7,318,887, forward strand.
CTGTCGCTTTCTTGTTGTTGGTTCTGGGGGACTCTGTTCACAGAACATTGTATAGACTTAGTGATTTTCGACGTTGTACTGAGGTTGTGTGCCATATAGACACTCTGAGCAACTCAGGTCCTGAGCTGTAGCTTCTGACCTAACTTGTACTGGTGTCTGTGTACTGTCACAGTCAGGGATTTTCTTATGCTGAACTTAGATTCAGTAGTATGGGAGTTTTGTGACTTTTGTGGAGGATCTGCAGATGGTCCCTACTTAGTGTCGTTATATTATCTCCTTGTTCCTGATTCTGTGTCGCAGTTGCTTGTTATATTGCTGTTCGGCTTATCAGTCGTTTTATTGTTCAAGCAAGCTGTTCTGATTGTCAGGTTGGTCAAGAAGTTAGTTCATGTGAGGACTTTTAGTCAGTCACTTGTTTAAGTCTAGTAGAGTCTTGAGACATAGCGAACTACTTAGAGCACTTACACACATACACACAAACTTACTTGTATATATTTGTATTGTTATTATATGCCATAATGATGTGACATGTGCCTTCAGCACAATACTAAAGTACACGAGAGAAGTGATTATTATTATTATTTTGTTTATATTGATTAATTTAATTTAATTTGATAATATACGCCTAGACAATTTTATTAATAAACTTATTAAATTTTAATTTCTTTAGTTAGTAGCCTACCAGTTGTAATCCTGAAGCACTATTGAATCTTACTAAATTCTAATGGATAATTGGACCAGGATACTGACTACTTGTTACAAAAACCCAGTAACAGGCTGGATGCTAGAAGGGCAGTCCTTTCTAGTATTCACTGGAGATCTCTATGCTTATTAGAAATCGCGTTTTTTGTAACACAGCTGTACCCCGGGTACCGGTTTCCCGCCTCTCAATCTATCCCTATCATCTCTGCCAATTCATCCGGTAATTTTGTATGTTGTTATGCCTCTCTGATTCTTCTGTCTTCTAATGTCGTCAGGTTAATTTCCTTATCTTTTCCTCACAGCTAACGCTCCTTAGCTCTGTTACTAGCCTTGTTGCACATGCGTATATGTGTGTGTGTATGTACGCGTGTGCGTATGAATAAGTAAGTGAATGAGTGAGAGGAAGGGATTGAGGGGTGAGTCGAGAGAATGTACACACAAGCGCAAAATCGTGACCACGTAACGGGAATATATTTAATTACTGTGTTCTCTGAAGACCAGCTGCCTTCCAGGTGCCTACTTGCTGCCTACCTGTTGCCTACCTGCCTGTGGCTTACCTGGAGGTAAAAAACGGAAGGCAAGTACTGGGACGGAAAAGCTCCTAAGTACAGATGAATATACATTGGTATCTATTGTGAAGAACACGTGACTCTGGGAGTCAAGGTGGTCAAGTAAACAACTGGTGGAGGTAAATTCAGAGACGCGCATCGTTGTGCAGTTTGAGGAATGAGAGTCGAAGGAACCTTGGAATTTTCAATGATTAAAAAAAAAATTGCCATTGGAACTGTATATCAATGAAATTTTCAGAAACGCTTACTCTATAATGGCAAACTTTTCAACAGAGATCAGATATATGTGTGAGAAAAGGCTGAAAAACCAGTATACAACATAATCCAAAATTGGAAAATGCAGCGAGAATGTGATGGTCGCACCTAAATAAACATAGAAAAGCTAGAGAAAGTGCAAATACGAGTTACATAATTATTCCAGGTGCTGAACAATAAAAGTTCGGAGGTAAGGCAGGTAAACACTAATGATCTCGTTGATTGACGGGAAGAAAAGAAGAAACGTGATAACCACATAAAATTATAAAACAGAAAAGATTTAGATTTCTCACAGTCAGAACGAGAAAACACAGTCATTAACTGTGGAAAAAAAAGGCACGTAATGCATGCCAGATAAAAAAAAAAAGGTGATTCAACAGTAAAAGTATTATTAATCAGGAAGTTGTAAGAGATACAGCCATTGGAATATTTTTTTTAACATTTCAGTGATACATTAAATACTTCAGATATGACATGAACATAAATTTGCCCCTCTAGCTACAAATGCTAAAACGAGACTCAGACATCATAATTCTGTCCCTGAAGCAAGGAACACAGAGGACGGGACACCACTGTCTCAAGAGATATGCGAACACAATTATGTAACCACAAACTCTCAACACATCATTCCGGTCCACACAACAAATACCTGTCCCGTGATTAGCTTAGATAACTGTGTATTCTCTGGCGCAGAAGTGCTATTTGTTATTGTGGGAAGCTCGAGAAATTCTGTCGACTCCTGACGGGAAGGAATGCTTAGGGGGAGAGAGAGAGAAAGAGAGAGGGGGGGTTAGAGCATTGGGGAAAAGATTGCACACCCTCCCCTGAATTACACTCCCTTGATATGCGTTTCCCAAATTTTTACCTCCCCCATACCGTAGTCTTCTCGCGAACGCGCTTTCCAAATACACTCTCCTTAAAAATGCACTGGGTAAATGTTTACTCTTTTAATGCACGCCTCACGACTCTTGCTAATCTTCCTGAGAATAACGAACAGCTTGCCAATTCACACACACACACACACACACACACACACACACACACTCTCTCTCTCTCTCTCTCTCTCTCTCTCTCACACACACACACACACACACACACACACACACACACATAGGTGCGAGTCTCTTGCACCCACTGTCCCTTTTCACCTTCAGTAAAAAGGTACCTGGGCGTTAATGGACAGTTGTGGGCGGCTTCTTAGTGAACGGTCAAGTACTACAAACCACTGAGCAACTTATATATCTCTTATATGACCTAATTATACACTGTATGTGCCCTTGGGACACCTTTAATAGGTGAGCATACACACACACACATACACACACACACAGGAGGCGAGGAGCTATCAATCGACCCCTGCAATCATAAATAGGTGAGTACACACACACACACACACACACACACACACACACATACGTGACAACGAAATCCAAAGAGGCAGAGTAGAGGTTCGTACCCAATGACAACAAAAACAATGGGAAGACCAGAACGAGAATTTGGTTAACCCAAAGGTGTAGAAAAGCCAAAACTAAATGCGCTAGAGAATGGAAAAAGTATAGAAGACAAAGGACCCAGGAAAATAGGAACATAAGTCGAAGAACTAGGAACGAATATACATACACAGATGAGGGAGGTCCAGTAGCCATACGAAAATGACATAGCATCGAAAGCCAGATCTGACCTGAAGCTGTTGTACAGCCACACCAGGAGGAAAACAACAGTCAATGACTAGGTAATAAGGCTGAAGAAGGAAGAAAATCACAAGGAACGACAAAGATGTATGTGCAGAGCTCAAAACGAGATTTAAGTATATTCAGTGGAGATAAAAAGGACTCCAGAAAGCGAGGATGGCGGGATACACCAACAACTGCTGGACACAATACACGCAACAGAGTAGGTGAAGAGGCTGCTGAGTGAACTAGAATTAGATATCTCAAAGGCAGTGGGACCAGATAACATCTCACCGTGGGCCCTGAGAGAAGGAGCAGACGTGCTGTGTGTATCACTAACAACAATCTTCAACACATCTGTCGAAATAGGGCAACTTCTTAAGGTGTGGAAGACAGCAAATGTAGTCTCAATATTTATTTAAAAGACAGACAGGCAGCATTAAACTATATACCAGGAGCTGTGGATCGACCCCTACTACCACAAATAGGTGAGTACAGACACACTGTAAATCAACCCATGCAACCACAAATAGGTAAGTACACACGATATGTAAAACATCTGAGATAATAAAAATAGAGCCTTCAAGGGAAAGTGCCAGCAGGGAAGTGCCACAAGGCCCTCTGAGCGCCCGATCTTACATACCCATGTAAATGTCCCGCCAAAAAGAAAATATCTAATGGATATATTTGTGGACGGTTCATGAATCTTTTGAGAAAAACGCAGTAAAAGCTGGGTGAAAATAATTACAAACTTTTTTAAATAATTACACGTGGGGAGATTTAATGGATGGTTTTGGAAATAAAGGATACGTTAAATATTGTTAAATATATTTAAGGGAACCTTGTATTAGACTATGGTTATTAGCCCTAAACAGAGCTGTATTAGACGATGTTTAGCCCAAAATAGAGCTTTATTAGACTATTTTTAGCTCTAAATAGAGCTTTATTTGACGATGTTTAGCCTTTAACATCTCTTTATCGAACTTTACACTGTGTACTTTTGATAAGGTTTTATCTAGGATGAAATTGTATCTAGTAAGAGGTTTTCTCTGCTATATTTATAATATAGGTTGTTTAATAAAGCATTTAAGGCGTCAGAGGGAGAATGAGTGCTAGTGTGAGTATGAGTGAGAACGTGTGCACTCACTTATATGTGCTTTCAGGGGTCGAGTGCTTGCGTGTGTGTGTGTGTGTTTTCACCTACATGTAGTTGTAGGAGTCGAGACTCAGCTCCTGGCCCCGCCTTTTCGCTGGTCACTACCAGCTTCACTCTCCTGGCTTCGAGAGTCTTATTGTACCTCTGCCACTGACTACTCTAAAACTGAAGAAATATTTCCTAACATCTCTATGACTCATTTCAGTTTTCAACTTCCATATGTGCCCTTGAGTTTCTGCTTCCTATCTCTCAAACACTCTGTCCCTATTCACTTTATCAATTCCTCTCATTACTTTGTGTTTTATTATCAAATCACTCCTAGTCCTCCTGTGACATCAGGCAGAGCTCGCTTAACTTCTCCTTATAGGATATATCCCTTAGCTCCTGGACTATTCTTGTTGCAAACCTCTGTATTTTCTCTGATGTGACATGCTTCATCAAGTGTGGGTTCCATACTGGTGCTGCATACTCCAGTATGGGCCTAACGTACACGGTATACAGTGTCATGAAGGATTCCTTACTTAGAGGTCTAAAAGACAGTCTTAGATTCTCGAGATGCGTATTGCTGCAGCAATTATTTGATTGGTGTGCGCCTCGGGATGTGCTCGGTGCAATGTTCAACCCAAGGTCCCCTTGAGTGATGTTTGCAGAGAGAGAGAGAGAGAATGTGTGTAGGAGACATCACTGACAGAATATTATCTCCAGACGATCACATAAAAGATATATCAAACTCTGGAAATAATATATCCAACTCTGGAAGGAGAGAAAAATGCCAAAAAAAAAAATAAGTACACAGCTCGTTATAAAAAATTGTAATGTGCAGCGAGGACAAATTCTCGGCACTTAACTCACCTGGACATGTTAGAAAATCTCCGAAGAGGAGCTCTAAAACGGCCCGTAGAGCTGAAAACATGATTTCTGCAGAAGAGCTTGTACAAGTATCACATATAATAAGCAAAGAAGATATATAATGATTAAAGAAGACTTTTTTTATTTTATTAACACATCGGCCGATTCCCACCAAGGCAGGGTGGCCCACCAAGGCAGGGTGGCCCACCAAGGCAGGGTGGCCCACCAAGGCAGGGTGGCCCACCAAGGCAGGGTGGCCCACCAAGGCAGGGTGGCCCACCAAGGCAGGGTGGCCCACCAAGGCAGGGTGGCCCACCAAGGCAGGGTGGCCCACCAAGGCAGGGTGGCCCACCAAGGCAGGGTGGCCCACCAAAGCAGGGTGGCCCACCCAGGCAGGGTGGCCCACCCAGGCAGGGTGGCCTGAAAAAGACAAACTTCCGTCATCATTCACTCCATCACTGTCTTGCCAGAAGGGTGCTTTACACTACAGTTTTTAAACTGCAACATTAACACCCCTCCTTCAGAGTGCAGGCACTGTACTTCCCATCTCCAGGACTCAAGTCCGGCCTGCCGGTTTCCCTGAATCCCTTCATAAATGTTACTTTGCTCACACTCCAACTGCACGTCAAGTATTAAAAACCATTTGTCTCCATTCACTCCTATCAAATACGTTCATGCACGTTTGCTGGAAGTCCAAGCCCCTCGCACACAAAACCTCCTTTACCCCCTCCCTCCAACCCTTCCTAAGCCGACCCCTACCCAGCCTTCCCTCCACTACAGCTTTATACACTCTCGAAATCATTCTGTTTTGTTCCATTCTCTCTACATGCCCGAACCACCTCAACAACCCCTCCTCAGCCCTCTGGATAATAGTTTTAGTAATCCCACACTTTCTAATTTCCAAACTACGAGTTCTCTGCATTATATTCACACAACACATTGCCCTCAGACATGACATCTTCACTGCCTCCAGCCTTCTCCTCGTTGCAACATTCATCACCCATGCTTCACACCTATACAAGTGTGTTGGTACAACTATATTCTCATACATTCCCTTCTTTGCTTCCACGGACAAAGTTCTTTGTCTCCACAGACTCCTAAGTGCAACACTCACCCTTTTCCCCTCATCAATTCTGTGATTCACCTCATCCTTCATAGACCCAACTGCTGACACGTCTACTCCTAAATATCTGAATACATTCACCTTCTCCATACTCTGTCCCTCCAATCTGATATCCAATCTTTCACCACCTAATCTTTTTGTTAACCTCATAACCTTACTCTTTCCTATATTCACTTTTAATTTTCTTCTTTTACATACCCTACCAAATTCATCCACCAACCTCTGCAACTTCTCTTCAGAATCTCCCAAGAGCACAGTGTCATCAGCAAAGAGCAACTGTGACAACTCCCACTTTGTGTTTGATTCTTTATCTTTTTATTCCACACCTCTTGCCAGGACACTCGCATTCACTTCTCTTACAACCCCACCTATAAATATATTGAACAACCACGGTGACATCACACATCCTTGTCTAAGGCCTACTTTTACTGGGAAATAATCTCCCTCTTTCCTACATACTCTAACTTGAGCCTCACTATCCTCGTAAAAACTCTTCACTGCTTTCAGTAACCTACCTCGTACACCATACACCTGCAACATCTGCCACATTGTCCCCCTATCCACCCTGTCATATGCCTTTTCCAAATCCATAAAGAAGACACATAATGAGCAAAGAAACATATAATGGTTAAAGAAGGCATGAGTAAAGAAGACATATAATGACAAAGAAGACATGAAACGGGTAAAGACATTTAATGAGCAAAGAAGACATATAATAAGTAAAGAAGACATCTTGGTGTTCCTCTTAAGGAACACTAAGATACCACGTCAGTACAGTAAGGACACAGCCGAAGGAATATTAAAAAGTAATTCTTTTATAGTAATTAAACAATGGAATGTAATGGAAGAGTAAGTGTTAAGTGATGCAGCTAATGACGGGACAGTAAAATAAATCTCAGTAATGATTTTGTGATAATGTCTTAAATAGATTTAATTAAAACAACCTTGGAAGAATTAAGACGTCAGGTCTCTGAACCACAGCTGTAAATAGCAGAGTATCTATATGCTAATGGTTAGATGCTATTTAAATACCTTTTAAGCACCGTTTAATTAACGTTTTTAAAAACAAGTAAGATATTATCGCCATAAAACCGCATCTGTTTGCTAGAGTAACACATGTGATCCTGACCACATCTGTTTGCTAGAGTATCAGATGTGATCTGCTTCATGTTACGACAGCCATCATGTACATGCTGTGAGTGCTGGTGACTCTCAACACCCAACAAGGCAGACACTATATATATTACCTCACAAATTGTACGAGTTTTGAAACAGTTTTATACAAGTGATTTACTATTTTCTCTTCATTGGTGTGCACCTTCACTGAGGATCCCGAGGTTTTGCATGTACAGTGTTCAGACTATCTAGCTCTCTGCCCCCCCCCACCTCCTTTCTTCCTCTCTCTCTCGGCTTCCCCCTCCTCTTTGATGGCAGGTCCTTAACCTATCATGTGGAAGGATTACCGGTTTCGTTATCGTGACCGTGCTGGGTGAGCTTCGACTTCCTCGGAGCGGCCATGACACACAGAGACCAAGTTAAGTACTGCCCTGTACGTCTGCCATGCACATTGACCCGTAAACCCCTTGTTTCCACTTGACTGGAAGTTGAGCTCGTCCGTGGAGCTGAGGCTCTCAGGTGGGCAACACACCCTCTTTGGTGAAGGGACAGAGGTCAAACGGGAGGTTCAGTGCTGCCCCTACTGAATCAGTCGGCTGGTCTTGCCTCTCTCTCTTCAGCGTCTGGTAAGTCAGTGTATTCACCAAGGACCCGAAAAAGAAAAAGACAAAGCGAGCAGTATTTTGGTCTTGTGGCTGGCACTTAGTCCACTATTATTCACTCTCATATACCTCTCTATTAGTTCTGGAGTCGTTTCTTTTAGTAAATATGTAAACCTTTCCATGACTGACTCGATGGTGGGTGGGGGAACAGGCAGCAGAAGGTAATAATATTTTTTGAACATATATTGCTAGTGATCCCTCAGTACCATCTTTGACTAAGCAAGAGCGATTTGCAAGTCGTCTGTGCGACGCCCCACAACATTCCCCTCATTCTACAATTTGGATAACTACTGCTGTTTTAATACTATCTCTGATGCTTCTTGTTCTCCTCACTATAATCCAGGGGGTGCGACAGTCATAATGAAAAGCACAATTCCGGCTATTTAATAAATTGCTGAATTTATATTTGCATTTTATTTACTAAATTAAAAGCTTATTTTCTGAGTTCAATTTGTTTTCCCCAGTACTGCATTTGGTTCAATTTGTGATTCAAAAAATAGAAATTTGACATCTTCGTCTTCTTTTAAGTGGTGCAACACTAATCAAATATTTCATAGGGGTAACAAGCATAGAGATGGTTGGGAACCCTTGCTATTATCAGATGCTTCCATACTGAGTTCCATTATCTCCATATATAATATATGGCCCACAAACCTGTTCACATTTTTTTTAACGCTCCAGCCCAGTGAAGCTTCGGACGTGCTAGACGATTATAGTCAGTGAAGCGATCGTGATAGCAGCTGGCCCAAGGGTCACTTTCCAGCACGACAAGTTATATATAGTGCGAGCCAATGATGTTCCTCAAGTGCATAACCTAACACAGTTAAAAACTGTCGAAAACAAGCCAGTTACTGTTCTCGGACATAATCATCACAAAGCGCCCCAGTCATTCTTACATGAGCATCAGCAAGTATTTACTGAATCCACGAACGATATATTTTCCAGAGATCAATTGCATCAGCTTAACATCCTTAAAGTAGGCACTTGTATCCGTCTTGTACGCATATAACGTAAATACTCGATCAGTATTGACAGTTTAACAGGTAACGGCCGTGAGTTCGCTACTACCATATATAAAGCTACTGCATGATAACTAAGCTCATACCACTCACAACAGCGCTGTAATCATTATTATATTTATGTGAAGGAGCTAAATCCTTAAATCATTTAGAGCATTTGGAATGGGATTCACCGAGGTTTGTTCTCAGGTACTGTATACATTGTCCATAGGACAACATGTACACAGTAAGCAATATCTACCTACAGTCACCCAAAATATCGAGGTCACCACGTGGAGGTGGATTGCTCTTCCTATACTTCCAGGACTCATGAAAACGATCCTTGCTAGCTGTCTCCCTATTGATATACGATTTGTGCTGGGACTTATCCTGCCTATCTTCGTTCATGCCCCATCAGCGTTAAGAAAGTCTGTATGTACAACCAGACCATGACGATTTTCGTAGAGCTAGCTTTATGTCTAAAATGTCATGTCCCCCATGGTTTCATGATTTCCACACGCACCTCCCTTCACTCGATAAAAAGTGAAGGGCTTTCAACTGAAATTCCTCTCTGGGTTTTAGATACCACGCAGCCTACACAAACTGTTTCCCTCCCCCTAGGTCATCTTCTAGTCCTGAATCTTCTGCAGTTCTTCAAGTTTCCATTACTTCGCTTTCTCCCACTCTTCCTCAGTTTGTTCGCTGCACGCTTATTTGACTCCTCCAGTTTCTACAATTCCTTTCCTTGCACTTCCCAATTAATTTATCGCTTCCTCTACAGACCCTTATAATGTATATGTTGAGATTCTAAGTTCCTTACAGTCTCGTCTTACTATCCACAATAATCAACCTCGTTTTACTCATAGATTACCATCTCATTGACTGCATCGTCGTTTCCATCACGATGAGGAAACGAAAAAAGTCATTTTGACTTAAATCATACCACTGTTATGTAGATTCTTATTCCTACATTGACTTTGATAATCGTTTAAATTTTGCTATCGTCTACAAAGTTCCTACTTTTTCTTTCGTTGTATATTTTGACTGTCAGGCGATGTTAAGCTCCTCAGAGCTTTGAGTCATCGCATCCCGGTCATTCTGGTGCTCTGGACGATTTAGACTTATGCCGATTCCAAAGACCAGGAGCTGTCCATTACTCGAACTATTTTCTAGTTTTGTCTGAGAACATTCATGATGGACGGAAATGTCGTTGGTTCTGGTTAGAGAGCAACAAGATGTTCTTGATGAAACCGCAGTTTAGTTCTTGGTCGACTTCTTTTCAGATTATTATTATTATTATTACAATCAAGGGGGAAGCGCTAAACCCGGAGAGCTGGAAGGTCGCTGGAGCACAGTGAAGAACCTTCCTTGAACTTCTTTTGCTGTCAGGTCTGTTCACGACTGCGTACTGGCCAGCCACACGAGACTCACAGTAGTAATTACTTGGTGAAACTTGTTAGTTCTTGGTGACGGTCAACTACCGTAGCATTTATCAAAGAACAGTAGTATTTATTTGCGGTCTTTTTTTTTTCTTTGTCAGTGCCAAACTTTTGCTAACAATAATGTTAGTTCTAAAGTTTATCACACTACTTCCTTTTGTTGATAATTTCCCTCAGCTTTATAGGGGTTTTGCTCATTTTCTGAATATAATAGTAATGGTAATAATTACACTGATAATCTTCTACACTTCTTATCCCCTCTATCTCTGTCGCCTTTCCACTTTCCTCCTTCCCATTCCACTTGCTTCCTCTACCCTTCCTCATTTTTTCACCTCTACCTTTCATTTCTTTCCCCTTGCTTCCCTTCCCCCCCCCCACTACTCATCCTGTCTGCCCCTCTCCTCTCAAGGGCATGGCCTAAACTTCTAAACAGTCACTGAAAGAGGCAAAAAAGTCATCAAACAAGCCAGTGTTTACCCGGGGGTCTGCGTAAGCAGCCAGGCTGCCAACCACCATCAAAATGAACCTTAATGATCATACCTGTACAATGGCTGTACAAGCACTGAGGCTGCGACTTTACATACGAACGCCGTGGCTGCAGTTCTTACACGAACGTGATTGACAGGGGAGTGATGGATGAGTATTAGCAACCTTCTTCCCCTTTCTCCAACCCCTCCATCCCCACCACTTTTCCCTTCCTTCCTTCCTTCCCTTCCCTAACACCATTCTCAGCGGCCATCGTCAAGACTAAGCAGGATAGACATATTTACCGTTTGGTTATCAGCGTTTTCTATTTGCAGTGTTTGGGCGGTGACTGAAGTGTGGGGCGTGTCTTGTTGATCACAGGTCCGTAGGTCAGCATGTAACACTCACCCACTCACTCTCTCACCAAGAGAGAGAGAGAGCGAGCAAAGATTAAAGTAAGGTTACATTACAGGTCACTGATCATCCGTAGCGATTCTTTCGCTTTTGCTGCCAGATATTCAGCTCATTGAGTCAGTGATGCTTGTAGCGTCCTACTAAACCGGTAACCTCGCTAAATATATTCTACGCAGGTCTATGTAATTTAATACTAAAACAGGATGCATTAATCAGGTAAAATTCAAACGCCTTCACATCATCGCACTGAACGTGACTTGAATGAACTCTTTAACGATAACGTTTCAAAAACCTTTTCAGATCTAAATAAAAACTTTTCTGTTTAAAAAATGTGACAAAAATTGTATAAAAAAAGAAATATTATAACTCTTTCTAAATATATAGTAACCGTCTTTGAAAAGATGTGTTGACAGGCCCGAGGTAGAGCAGGGAAAGGTATAAGGAGTTACATCCACAAGAGGCTATTAGTAAACAGAGGGTCCTTAGGCCGGTAGACGTACATTATAAACATGAGCAGCCTAATAGAGATGAATGGTGTTGTACCTGGAGTCTACTTGGAGGGGGGTTCGGGGGTCAAAACCCCCGTGTCCGCTCCATGACCGGGCTTCGTAGTGGATCAGGACCTGATCAACCAGGCTGTTACTACTGGCCACACGTAAACCAACACAGGAACCACAGCCCGGCTGGTCAGGTACTGACTTTAGGTGCCTGTCCAGCGCCTTCTTGAAGACAGCCAGGAATCTATTGCTAATCCCCCTTACGTATGCTGAGAGGCAGTTGAACAGTCTTGGGCCCTTGGTACTTAATGTTGTCTATTAGCGTACTCATGGCGCCCCTGCTTTTCTTTAGAGGGAAGGGGGTTGTATCTTCTGCCCAGTCTTGCTTTCATAGGGAGTGATTGTAGTGTACAGATTTTGGACTAGTCCCTGCAGGATTTTCCAAGTGTATATTATCATGTATCTTTCTCGCCTGCGCTCCAGGGAGTGCAAATCAAGGCACTTCCACAGTTCCCAGTAATTTAGGTGATCTATAGTACTTGAATGCGCCGTGAAGGTTCTCTGTATATTCTCAAGATTCGCAATTTCGCCTGCCTTGAAAGGAGCCTTTAGTGTACAGCAATATTCCAGCCAAGAGAGAACAGTTAACTGGCTTTAAATTATAGCATGTATTATCTCCTAATTATTATTTATTCACAGCACAATATACTTTTTTGCTTCAAAATTCTAGGGTAGGGAGGTAAGTGGGGAGGGTTATTGCCCCTCTGGCTCCCCCCTCCTCTAAGTCTACAGTCCTAGTAGAGGTGTAAGTCAGTTTGATCGAGGCAAATGTTATAGAGGAAATACGTGGTAGATGTGAAAATAATATGCATCATATTGGCCACGATAACATTTGACAGAAGATTAAAAAATAAACTAGCCTACATAACAACGAATAATTGAGGTCATTAATGCATATATAAAACGTAAATTAACAAATAACTCGTGTATATATATATATATATATATATATATATATATATATATATATATATATATATATATATATATATATATATATATATATATACGGCTTCTGAGAAAAAGAGAAATACGTTGGTAATCGTAGTTATGAACTAATTATATTAAAATATAATTAATATTGTTATACTCGTTACATTATAATGTAATAATAACTGAAAGCCAGTTCAAATATTAAGAGGGAAAAAAAGTGAAGATTATGATAGTATTTTATAAATGACAGTACCTGTAAAATGAGAGAAAATAACTGGCATATGTAATCAACACAACCTTCAATTCGATCTTCGAAGTAGAAATGACAAACGTATCCATGACACAAAATTTATTATAAAGCCTAAAACCGATACACTAAATATTCATGACATTATCAGTCTTAACAAGTTAAAATATCTTCGATATATTGAATATAAATAGTTCAGGTGACTCACACAAACTACCACACTCAATCCTAGTCAAAACACCGAACTCAGTGTCCTTAAGGATAAATTTTTCGTATTCCTTCCCTATTAGATTTCCCAGCACGTTTCTCAATACGTCATGGTAATTCTTTCCATGCTGTTTATGCATACCGGCGCTGTGGCCGGGGAGAGTGAAAGTTGGGGGGAGAGCAGTTTGCTATACTCTTCTGGCTTCATCTGAAGTAACTATAACTAGTCAGAAATTTAGTCACCTTCAGTTAATCTTCATGCTAATACAAAAAACTTTTATGTGTTTCTCATTTTAAACAACAGCAACAACACGCACACGCGCGCGCGCGCAAAGGTTTGCAACAAGACTAGTCCCGGAGCTAAGGGGTATGTCCTACGAGGAGAGGTTAAGGGAAATCAATCTGACGACACTGAAGGACAGTAGAGATCGGAGGGACATGATAACAGCATATAAAATACTGAGAGGAATTGACAAGATGGATAGGGACAATGTTTCAGAGATGGGACACAGCAACAAGGGGTCACAACTGGAAGTTGGAAACTCAGATGAGTCACAGGGATGTTAGGAACTATTTCTTCAGTCAGAGTTGTCAGAAAGTGAACCATTCAAGAGAGTGATGTAGCTGAGGCAGGATCCATACATAGCTTTAAGAAGAGGTATGATAAAGCGCTTGGAGCAGGGAGAGAGTGGACCTAGTAGCAACCAGGAAGTGGAACAATCTGGAGAGTAATGAAGTGGAGCCAAGATCCATACATAGCTTTAAAAAAATATACGATAAAGCTCTTGGAGCAGGGAGAGAGTAAACTTAGTAGTGACAAAGAGGCTGGCCAGGACCTGTGAATCGACCCCTGCAACCACAAATAGATAAGTACAAATAGGTGGTTACACACACACACACACACACACACACACACACACACACACACACACACTTTCTGAATTCATTCAAACCTTGCATTTACGAATATATTTAAGTGAAGCTCATTTAAAGTAAAGATTCTGATCATTGTTTAAATGACCATAAGATTTATATAGTCTATATCGCCCTCTTCCACACCTAAAGATTGTATTACATCATCTAATCATACAGTTTTAATTATGGTGTCAGCGTTTATATCCTACCTTTCATGCTGGAAGATACATGACCCAGCACCATAGATCCTACATCTCGTAGTTCAGGATTTCCCCTGGACCCAGGGATGTCTTTTCAAAAGATTACATCGTAGTAATGTTGCAGAATATCACAGATCCTAACTCCATCGAGTCGAAAAAAAATTCTTTGTGTAACTTGCGGTGTAAGGGTCCCGCTAGGCTCCCAGACTCAGCACAGCCCATTCAAAAGCAACGTAATATTTTTTCTATTTATGAATGTGAAAATACAGCATTCACCCGGGTTCATTTATGCACAGCAGTGCCGATCCAAGTTACCTTAGTAGCCCCCAAGTCTGATCACTTTCTTGTGCATCGTCTAGGTAACAAGTGAAGATATATTCCTTGGGCCAGTTGCCGTTTTCTGCATTCTACAGCTTACAGAAAATCATGTATCCCTTTTATATGAGTTATTCTTTATTTGCTAACCATGAAGATTATGAAAATGAAAAGCCGATCATCAATACAAGGACGAGAAGCAGCGAAAACTGAGTGTAACTAAACGGTCCACGGGGGCATTTACATCAGTTACGCTGTATGGAGGCTCAAGCACAGTAGAAAGTCGATAAACACATTGCCTTAGTGTTGGTTACGGGTTATTACCATCATCGCCACTGCTCTCTGCCCTTCACCACAACCACCAACACAGTTTTCGTTCCTACATTGTTTACCATATAGAATATTGTTTATGGAGAGTGCAGTTATATTCAGTCCTGATAAATGGCTGAATAAACATCACAAGCCTAACCACTTAAGGTCCTCCCCGAGGGTTAATTTGTGGTTGTTTATTTCTTTTGGTATACATAAATGGCATACCAGTAGCGATAATCTCCAATAAAACAATGAACGGGGAAGACGCAAAGAGGAAAAGAAAAATTAAAACGGAGGAGGACAAGTAAACTAGGAATTATCCAGACGGTAGATAGGTCAAAATACTGGTTACAAGGTTTCAACCATAACAGATGTATAAAGTACATACCATCAGCAGCTTGTGCCAAACTGCAAATGCAAGAATAATTAATTTATAAATCCCAACAAAGAGTCCTTGAAAGCCCTTTTCCCCACATCTATTACATCGTTCCTGAGTACGCAGCTCCATTTTAAAGCCTCTTCTCCCTCCACCAAAAACAAATTGAAAAACTTATTAAAGTACAGAGATTAGCCACCGGGTTGGTGCTTTAAATGCGTAACAAAACTATGGAGAAACATTAAAATAACTTGTACTCAAGTCTCAAGAACAGCGTAGAGGACATGACGAATTTGGCATCACATAAAATACTGGGGAAAATAAGATGGATAGGACTGCATGGGAGGGACAGTAAGAGGAAGCAAATAATAAAGAGGAACACAAAAGTATCATTAAGATACAGCAACTATATGGTATTAACCTTGGTAATAAATACCGACTATGACATATTTATTAGAAAACGTTTCGGTCCTGGGACCTTGATCACTTCTAACATACAAAGGTAGAAAGACATATATATAGGCGGAGAGTGAGGTGTGAGTGACGCACGGTGACCTGAAGAATGTCATGTTGGGATGAGGACGGGTAGACGATGAAATCATGTGACTCCTGTGTTGTTGGGTTGATGGTGCTTAAGTATCATGTTTTTGAAATTTTGTAGTTTCCAGTGTTACGTTCTATAGTGTCGGTGACGGCGATTAGTGAGGCTTCTAGGCACCGTCGGCGTCTGAGGTCTGGTTCGGTGAGAACGAGTTGTGCCTCATTCCAGTTCATCAGTTGCCCAGTGGAGTCTCTGTGGAGGACACAGGCGTACCTTACATCGCCTCTGTTAGAGGCATTTCGATGCTCATTCAGGCGGACTGCAAGATCTCTGCCTGTCTCGCCTACATATTTCTTGGGACAGAATCCACAGGGGATAGTGTAGACGCCTGCTGTAGAAGTTAGAGGTGTGGGGCTGCGTTGCGTAGTGAGATCTTTGATAGATGTGTTTATGGTGGAAACGATGTTACTCATAGCAAGTGCCCGGCGAGTATTCGTGGCAACATCACCACATGGGAGCACTATGAACTGCTTAGAGGGTTGTTCCATGGGCGGTTTGTTGAGGATAGCTTGTGCCTTGAGTCTGCAATCTCGGATGAAGAAAGATGGGAACTGAAGACGTGTAAAGGCTTGTGTTATGTAAGTACATTCTTCTTCAAGAAAACAAGGGCTGGAGATGCGAAGAGCTCTCAAGAAGAAGCCAATGAGGACTCCTCTTTTAGTGCGGGTGTCTTGGTGTGAATAAAAGTGTATAAGATCGTCCTTGTTGGTAGGTTTTCTATACACTTTGAAGAATGAGGCACAACTCGTTCTCACCGAACCAGACCTCAGACCCCGACGGTGCCTAGAAGCCTCACTAATCGCCGTCACCGACGCTGTAGAACGTAACATTGGAAACTACAAAATTTCAAAAACATTGGCATACATGATACTTAAGCACCACCAACCCAACAACACAGGAGTCACATGATTTCATCGTCTACCCGTCCTCATCCCAACATGACATTCTTCAGGTCACCGTGCGTCACTCACACCTCACTCTCCGCCTATATATGTAATGTCTTTCTACCTCTGTATGTTAGAAGTGATCAAGGTCCCAGGACTGAAACGTTTTCTAATAAATATGTCATAGTGTTTGCTTACGTGTCTTTCTAAACCAACAGCAACAATATCAGCAGATCAGTAGTCAGAACTAAACACAAGAACAACGTTAGGTTACGTTAGGTAGTTTTGTCAGGAAACATGACTAGTGCTTTCCGACGCGGGTCTAGTCATATGATGACCCGCAGCTGGAGCTTTCGATCATCTGACCGAGACCTTCCGCTGGCTTAACGGTCCACCCCTTTAAAAATTATCGTTATGATTATACACTTTTCCTATTATGAGGACAACGTTGAAAGAGATGTACATTTTCCACATTGTAAATAATACCCAGGACAAGCATATCTTAGGAGGTATGCTAGAACAGGCAGTGAGAACACAAAGAGTCATTTTAACAATTGCTGAAGGGTATTTATATCTGATATTTATGTGAGAAACTGGAGGAGATAATAACTAGAACAGAGTATACTACTGACTCCGGCCATACAATAGAGCGGAAAAATAATGTAAGGGACCTGGAAGTAGTAATGTCTGAGGATCTCACTTTCAAGGATCACAACAGTGCCACGATCGCACGTGCAAAGAAAATGATAGGATGGATAATGAAAACTTTCAAAACGAGAGATGCCAAGCCCATGATGATCCTTTTCAAATCACTTGTTCTCTCTAGGCTGGAATACTGCTGTACATTAACATCTCCATTCAAAGCAGGTGAAATCGCAGATCTAGAGAGTGTACAGAGATTCTTTACTGCACGTATAAGTTCTGTCAAGCACCTTAACTACTGGGAACGCTTGGAAGCACTTGACTTGTACTCGTTGGAACGCAGGAGGGAGAGATATATCATAATCTACACTTGGAAAATCTTGGAAGGAATGGTCCCAAATCTGCACACAGAAATCACTCCCTACGAAAGTAAAAGACTGGGCAGGCGATGCAAAATGCCCCCAATAAAAAGTAGGGGCGCCATTGGTACACTAAGGGAAAACACCATAAGTGTCCGGGGCCCAAGACTGTTCAACAGCCTCCCATCAAGCATTAGGGGAATTGCCAATAAACCCCTGGCTGCCTTCAAGAGAGAGCTGGACAGATACCTAAAGTCAGTGCCGGATCAGCCGGGCTGTGGCTCGTACGTTGGACTGTGTGCGGCCAGCAGTAACAGCCTAGTTGATCAGGCCCTGATCCATCGGGAGGCCTGGTCATGGACCGGGCCGCGGGGGCGTTGATCCCCGGAATAACCTCCAGGTAACCTCCAGGAGAAGATGTACTGTAGAATCAAAGCTTATTGCGTCAGTTACAAACTCTAAATTGTATGAAAGGCAGTTACATTTTCACACGGTAATTGCGCCCAAGTCAATTGTAACCTTAACAAAACACTTGACTGGTGGACGTCAGCTGTATGGAGGTCAGGTCATACCTCTTTGTTGTGACAATTCATACCTTTCTCACTCCAGCTGAAGAGGCCATGCGAGATGGCATAATGATAGTGGCTCTTTGTGTTTATAATTGAGGTTTCATTCATATACTTATTGAAAGATACCACTTCTGCCGATGTTAGGGACCAACAACCTTGGAGAAGAGAATAAAAGATCTTCCGAGGAGAAACTGATTTCTCTCTCTCAGACTTTCTTAGTTTTTTTTCCCCTTTGTCTCTTTTTTAATATTTTATTAACAAAAACACGTATATACATCAGTGTTTCAAGTAGGTTATGAATCTATTCCGGCTCATCATAAGCCAGATTAGAATCGAGAATGTAACAGGCATTCCCTCTCTACAACACCACTATGAGACACAGGAACAGAAAGGTGGCATACCTTTCAATGAGGAAGCCCATGTCCCCATTTTTGTTGAATTCATCTTTCTCGTGATCAGCAGCACAACACTGGATATAGGTGTCAACCAGAGTGGATATACAGTTATATCCATCAGGGTGGTTAGTAGAATTACAGGGATTGCTGGATCCTAGGGATCTGGGTTCCCTCTCAGCTGGCTCTCTGTTACAGACAGGCTCCTCTGAATGTTGTAGTTTTCGTTGTCTTACATACCAGTCCATGAAACATGCAATGTTTAGATTAGATCATGCAGACCACATTAACTTCAACGCTCTCGCAAATACATTGAAATTCAGTGAGAATATGGGCAGCAAAGCGAAGAGCCACTGCAAAACTGAAAGTCTGTTTCTCGAGACGTGTTCTCACTGCCGAATTAGGAACAGTTAAGAGGAAGTCTCGAGAGTAATACTCACAGCTGTGAAAGGGACGGTCTCTGTGAGATGTTGCGGGTCAAGCAATTTTATACAACTTTTGAACATAAACATAACATAAGAACATAAGAAAGGAGGAACACTGCAGGAGGCCTGCTGGCCCATACTAGGCAGGTCCTTTACAATTCATCCCACTAACAAAACATTTACCCAACCCGATTTTCAATGCTACCCAAGAAATAAGCTCTGATGTGAAAGTCCCACTCAAATCCAACCCTTCCCACTCATGTACTTATCCAACCTAGATTTGAAACTACCCAAAGTCCTAGCCTCAATAACCCAACTAGGTAGACTGTTCCACTCATCAACTACCCTATTTCCAAACCAATACTTTCCTATGTCCTTTCTAAATCTAAACTTATCTAATTTAAATCCATTACTGCGGGTTCTCTCTTGGAGAGACATCCTCAAGACCTTATTAATATCCCCTTTATTAATACCTATCTTCCACTTATACACTTCGATCAGGTCTCCCCTCATTCTTCGTCTAACAAGTGAATGTAACTTAAGAGTCTTCAATCTTTCTTCATAAGGAAGATTTCTGATGCTATGTATTAATTTAGTCATCCTACGCTGAATGTTTTCTAACGAATTTATGTCCATTTTGTAATACGGAGACCAGAACTGAGCTGCATAATCAAGGTGAGGCCTTACTAATGATGTATAAAGCTGCAGTATGACCTCTGGACTTCTGTTGCTTACACTTCTTGATATAAATCCCAGTAATCTATTTGCCTTATTACGTACGCTTAGGCATTGCTGTCTTGGTTTAAGGTTGCTGCTCACCATAACCCCCAAGTCCTTTTCGCAATCTGTATGGCTAAGTTCTACATCATTTAATTTATAAGTACTAGGGTTATGGGCACTCCCAAGCTTCAGAACCTTGCACTTATCTACATTGAACTGCATCTGCCACTTTTCTGACCAAGAATAGAGTTTGTTTAAATCCTCCTGAAGTTCCCTAACATCTACGTTTGAATCAATTATCCTACCTATCTTTGTGTCATCGGCGAATTTGCTCATATCACTAGTAATTCCCTCATCAAGATCATTGATATATATTATAAACAACAACGGGCCCAAGACTGATCCCTGTGGAACGCCACTTGTTACAGATCCCCACTCGGATTTAACCCCATTTATGGACACTCTCTGCTTCCTGTCAGTGAGCCATGACTCGATCCACGAGAGCACTTTTCCCCCAATGCCATGGGCTGCCACTTTCTTTAACAGTCTATGGTGCGGAACTCTATCAAAAGCCTTACTAAAATCTAAGTAAATAATATCAAATTCTTTATTGTGGTCAACAGCCTCAAAAGCTTTACTGAAGAAAGTTAATAAATTAGTTAGACAAGACCGGCCTCTTGTGAATCCATGCTGAGTATCATTAATCAAGCTATGCTTATCGAGATGGCTTCTTATAATCTCAGCTATAATTGACTCTAGTAATTTGCCTACAATTGAGGTCAGGCTTATTGGGCGGTAATTTGACGGTAACGACTTGTCCCCTGTTTTAAAAATAGGAGTTACATTAGCCATCTTCCACATATCAGACACTACACCTGTTTGAAGAGATAAATTAAAAATATTAGTTAATGGTTCACAGAGTTCCATTTTGCATTCCTTAAGAACCCTTGAAAAAACCTCATCAGGACCCGGCGACTTATTTTGCTTCAGTCTGTCTATCTGCCTCACAACCATCTCACTAGTGACTGTGATGTTACATAATTTATCTTCTTCTAGCCCACTGTAAAAATTAATTACTGGAATATTGTTAGTGTCTTCCTGTGTAAAAACTGAGAGAAAATAATTATTTAAAATCAAGCACATTTCATTCTCATTGTCAGTAAGGTGCCCATAGTTATTTTTAAGGGGACCTATCTTATCTCTAACTTTTGTTCTATAGACCTGGAAAAAACTTTTTGGGTTAGTTTTAGAATCCCTAGCAACTTTAATTTCATAGTCCCTTTTAGCTTTTCTTATCCCCTTTTTAATGTCCCTCTTAATGTCAATATACTGATTCATAAGATGACCCTCACCTCTTTTGATACGCCTATAAATTCCTTTCTTATGCCCTAGTAGATATTTGAGCCTATTATTCATCCATTTTGGGTCATTTCTATTTGATCTAATTTCTTTATATGGGATAAACGCTCTTTGAGCAGCATGTATAGTGTTCAGAAAACTGTCATATTGATAGCTCTCTTCGTTACCCCAGTCAACAGATGATAAGTGTTCTTTAAGCCCATCGTAATCTGCTAAGCGAAAATCTGGGACTGTTACTGAGTTATCGCTACTATCGTACTTCCATTCAATGCTAAATGTAATTGATTTGTGGTCGCTAGCACCCAGTTCCTCTGAAATTTCTAAATTATTAACAAGGGATTCATTGTTTGCCATAACTAAGTCAAGCAGGTTATTTCCCCTTGTAGGTTCTGTCACAAACTGCTTCAAAAAACAATCCTGAAATACTTCTAAGAAGTCGTACGATTCTAAATTCCCAGTCAAGAAATTCCAATCAACATGACTAAAGTTAAAGTCTCCTAGAATTACTACATTATCGTGCCTTGTGGCCTTAACAATTTCCTCCCATAGTAGTTTCCCTTGGTCCCTATCTAAGTTAGGGGGACGGTATATCACTCCTAAAATCAGTTTTTCATGCCCCTCTGAAAATTCTATCCAAACAGACTCTGTATGTGTTACTTCAGACTTAATACCCGTTTTTATGCAACAGTTCAAGCGATCTCGGACGTACAATGCCACCCCACCCCCCCTCCCAATACTTCTATCTTCTTGGAACAATTTAAAACCCTGAATATGACATTCCGCAGGCATGTCCCGACTTTTTGAATTAAACCACGTCTCAGTTAAGGCAAATACATCAATGTTACCTACACTAGCAACTAATCTCAACTCGTCCATCTTATTCCTAGCACTACGGCAATTAGCATAATAAACATTGAAAGACTCTCCTTTCTCTTTACCCTTCCTGCTCATTTCTATTTTTCTACTAAACCTATTACCGTCTTTATCACCCAAGGTCCCTAGCTTTTCAATATCTATCTCGTTCTTATTATTACTAGTTCCCCTAGAACTCGTAATATTACTACACTGGGACTTCACTGTTTTCCTGCCAAAACCCATACCACTAACTATTCCTAGTTTAAAGTCCTAACTGCTCCCTCCACTGCAGTTGCCAGTGCTCCCACCCCACACCTAGATAAGTGAACCCCATCCCTAGCATACATGTCATTTCTGCCATAGAAGAGGTCCCAGTTGTCAATGAATGTTACCGCATTTTCCTTACAGTATTTGTCCAGCCAGCAATTGACACCAATTGCCCTGGACAACCATTCACTTCCAACTCCCCTCCTTGGCAAAATACCACATATGAGAGGGTTCCCACCCTTACTTCTAATTATTTCTATTGCTGACCTATACCTGCTAATCAGGTCCTCACTCCTACGTCTGCCAACATCGTTGCCTCCAGCACTGAGACAGATAATAGGATTGCTCCCATTACCTCTCATGATGTCATCCAGACGGCTAACAATATCCTCCATCCCAGCCCCAGGAAAGCAAACTCTCTGTCTCCTACTCCTGTCCTTCAAGCAGAACGCCCTATCCATATACCTAACTTGGCTATCCCCAACAACAACAATATTCTTACCTTCCTTAATGTCTTTCGTCGTGTCGTTCCCAGTAGTCAACTCACATTCGTCGGGTAGCACTGAGAATGTATTGGATGTTTCCACAACAGTTTCCACGGCAGTCTCTTTCTTCTTCATCGTTTCTACCTTTCCATTCGTCTTCTTGATCGTCAACTTCTTTCCCTGCTGTCCAGCCACTGACCAGTTTCCCTTCTTGACCTGAGGACTCAAAACAGGAGGACTACTACGAATCTTCTTGTTCTCCTCGGTCAATCGCCGAATTTCCAAATTCGCCAACCTCAATTCTTCCTTAAGCTGTTGGTAAAGTTGCTCGATGGAGGGCATCTTGCTTCAATTCTAGAGAGCGCGCAAACAGGTCTTCACAGAGCCAAGTACACGTCAACACTGCGCAAATGCCAACTCAATCAGGAGCTACTGCGCAGCACGTCCGCACGGCCCAATAGCGATGCGAACACTTCGAATAGCGATGCGAACACTTCAAATAGCGATGCGAACACTGAATACAGGGCATCTGCTCCTGTAACTACAAACGCTGAGTACGAAACTCCGTCAACACATCTCTGCTTCCGTAGCTGCAAGCAATGAGGATGAGACACCGTTAACATAGCTCTCATTCTTTAATTACAATCACTGAAGACGAAAATCCAAGTGTGTAGCCAAGCTCCTGAATATGTGTCACCATGAGCGAAGCTCTGCTCCTGTAACTATAAACACTGAAGGTATATATATATATATATATATATATATATATATATATATATATATATATATATATATATATATATATATATATATATATATATATATATATGTACCACTGGGAAAACTACACATTCTTAGACAGCAAAGACTGAATTTGACACAGAGGGCAAATCCACCATTCAGAAAAGTAAGACACAGTAACTGGGAAGGTGTTACCTTGGAATATGAAGGTATCTGGTGGGATCCAACAAGCATTCGGCTTAGTGTTTTGGGCCGCATCCTGGGAGGTGGTATACTTCGGATAAGGCTTGACTTCAATAGAAGCTAGGTAGAATAAATCAGTCTCTCTCTCTCTCTCTCTCTCTCTCTCTCTCTCTCTCTCTCTCTCTCTCTCTCTCTCTCTCGCTCGCTCTCTCTCCCAACCTAGCAACTCCTCCTCCCTACCAGATATTAGTGTATCTCTGATGCACTGTACCCGGCAGGATCTCTGTGACCTTTCACCTTCTCGGAGGATATAATTCCCCCGCGTTTGTAGCTAGGGGCGTGGGATCCTTCTCACTCCGTCCATTCCATCGCTCCATTCCATTCTTCTATCCTGAACAGGTCATCTGACAATGACCCTGTCAGGGAATTTTCCCCTGACAAATAAAGCAACAACAAGGGCAGATTTTTCAGTCTGTGCGGGTGTGTGCTCGCCGAGGTTCTCTTCGTAACCCTTCAAGGAGGAAGCCTTTAAAAGCTGATATGGGGCTCTTGATCCCACCCTCTCTTTGCATGAAATATGATAGCCTCCCACGTTCCAGGAGCTGTATAATTCCCCTACGCTCCCCATGATTGTAATAATAATCTACGAACATAATTGTTTCATATAAGACTGGTATGACACTAAAAGCATTGTTGTAAACATACAACCTTCCCATTAACGCTGTCTAATCACATCTAGAATGCTTTCTATTCACATGTAATCATTCAGTATCAGCGATAGTTAAAATCATCATGAAATTTGCTATTCTGTGTTTTCCCTCATGTTCATACCAAACATCCAAAAATAATGGTAACCAAGCCTAAGCCTGGCAGCTACAATTTCAGTATGTTTGCGCTGAGAAGTTATTCCGTAAATGTGGTTATCTACGCGAATATTATAATAGTGACCGATCTACTCAGTTGTCTGTTTTCTAAAATCTTACCTTGTAGTCGCTTAAAATATAACTGTAAACATGTGTACTCAAAGACTGTGTGGGGTAGTTTGCCAGTAGTGCGTCGCAGTGCAGTTCAGAGGAACTTTGAGACGTGTTCTTCACAACGTAGATTTTCTAAATAGAGGAGTTACCTATAAATTAAACAAATAATCAGGGATACCTATGGTGGCCTCTATGAATAATAAGGTGCCTTTGTAGCATACATTATCCATGCAGGCACACCTCTGTAGCACACATCACATCACCCATGTAGACACACCTCTGTAGCACACATAACCCATGTAGACACACCTCTGTAGCACACATCACCCATGCAGGCACACCTCTGAAGCACACATCATCCATGCAGGCACACCTCTGTAGCACACATCACCCATGTAGACACACCTCTGTAGCACACATCACCCATGTAGACACACCTCTGTAGCACACATCACCCATGTAGACACACCTCTTTAGCACATATCGCCCATGCAGGCACACCTCTGAAGCACACATCATCCATGCAGGCACACCTCTGAAGCACACATCATCCATGCAGGCATACCTCTGTAGCACACATCACCCATGTAGACACACCTCTTTAGCACATATCGCCCATGCAGGCACACCTCTGAAGCACACATCATCCATGCAGGCACACCTCTGAAGCACACATCATCCATGCAGGCATACCTCTGTAGCGCACATCACCCATGTAGACACACCTCTTTAGCACATATCGCCCATGCAGGCACACCTCTGAAGCACACATCATCCATGCAGGCACACCTCTGAAGCACACATCATCCATGCAGGCACACCTCTGAAGCACACATCATCCATGCAGGCATACCTCTGTAGCACACATCACCCATGTAGACACACCTCTTTAGCACATATCGCCCATGCAGGCACACCTCTGAAGCACACATCATCCATGCAGGCACACCTCTGAAGCACACATCATCCATGCAGGCACACCTCTGAAGCACACATCATCCATGCAGGCACACCTCTGAAGCACACATCATCCATGCAGGCACACCTCTGAAGCACACATCATCCATGCAGGCACACCTCTGAAGCACACATCATCCATGCAGGCACACCTCTGAAGCACACATCATCCATGCAGGCACACCTCTGAAGCACACATCATCCATGCAGGCACACCTCTGAAGCACACATCATCCATGCAGGCACACCTCTGTAGCACACATCATCCATGCAGGCACACCTCTGAAGCACACATCATCCATGCAGGCACACCTCTGAAGCACACATCATCCTTGCAGGCACACCTCTGAAGCACACATCATCCATGCAGGCACACCTCTGTAGCACACATCATCCATGCAGGCATACCTCTGTAGCACACATCATCCATGCAGGCACACCTCTGAAGCACACATCATCCATGCAGGCACACCTCTGTAGCACACATCATCCATGCAGGCACACCTCTGAAGCACACATCATCCATGCAGGCACACCTCTGTAGCACACATCATCCATGCAGGCATACCTCTGTAGCACACATCACCCATGTAGACACACCTCTTTAGCACATATCGCCCATGCAGGCACACCTCTGAAGCACACATCATCCATGCAGGCACACCTCTGAAGCACACATCATCCATGCAGGCACACCTCTGAAGCACACATCATCCATGCAGGCACACCTCTGTAGCACACATCATCCATGCAGGCATACCTCTGAAGCACACATCATCCATGCAGGCACACCTCTGAAGCACACATCATCCATGCAGGCACACCTCTGAAGCACACATCATCCATGCAGGCACACCTCTGAAGCACACATCATCCATGCAGGCACACCTCTGAAGCACACATCATCCATGCAGGCATACCTCTGAAGCACACATCATCCATGCAGGCACACCTCTGAAGCACACATCATCCATGCAGGCACACCTCTGAAGCACACATCATCCATGCAGGCACACCTCTGAAGCACACATCATCCATGCAGGCATACCTCTGAAGCACACATCATCCATGCAGGCACACCTCTGAAGCACACATCATCCATGCAGGCACACCTCTGTAGCACACATCATCCATGCAGGCACACCTCTGAAGCACACATCATCCATGCAGGCACACCTCTGTAGCACACATCATCCATGCAGGCATACCTCTGAAGCACACATCATCCATGCAGGCACACCTCTGAAGCACACATCATCCATGCAGGCACACCTCTGTAGCACACATCATCCGTGCAGGCACACCTCTGAAGCACACATCATCCATGCAGGCACACCTCTGAAGCACACATCATCCATGCAGGCATACCTCTGAAGCACACATCATCCATGCAGGCAAACCTCTGTAGCACACATCATCCATGCAGGCACACCTCTGAAGCACACATCATCCATGCAGGCACACCTCTGAAGCACACATCATCCATGCAGGCACACCTCTGAAGCACACATCATCCATGCAGGCACACCTCTGAAGCACACATCATCCATGCAGGCACACCTCTGAAGCACACATCATCCATGCAGGCACACCTCTGAAGCACACATCATCCATGCAGGCATACCTCTGTAGCACACATCATCCATGCAGGCACACCTCTGAAGCACACATCATCCATGCAGGCACACCTCTGAAGCACACATCATCCATGCAGGCACACCTCTGAAGCACACATCATCCATGCAGGCACACCTCTGTAGCACACATCATCCATGCAGGCACACCTCTGAAGCACACATCATCCATGCAGGCACACCTCTGAAGCACACATCATCCATGCAGGCACACCTCTGAAGCACACATCATCCATGCAGGCATACCTCTGAAGCACACATCATCCATGCAGGCACACCTCTGAAGCACACATCATCCATGCAGGCACACCTCTGAAGCACACATCATCCATGCAGGCATACCTCTGAAGCACACATCATCCATGCAGGCACACCTCTGAAGCACACATCATCCATGCAGGCACACCTCTGAAGCACACATCATCCATGCAGGCACACCTCTGAAGCACACATCATCCATGCAGGCACACCTCTGTAGCACACATCATCCATGCAGGCACACCTCTGAAGCACACATCATCCATGCAGGCACACCTCTGTAGCACACATCATCCATGCAGGCACACCTCTGAAGCACACATCATCCATGCAGGCACACCTCTGTAGCACACATCATCCATGCAGGCATACCTCTGAAGCACACATCATCCATGCAGGCACACCTCTGAAGCACACATCATCCATGCAGGCACACCTCTGAAGCACACATCATCCATGCAGGCACACCTCTGAAGCACACATCATCCATGCAGGCATACCTCTGAAGCACACATCATCCATGCAGGCACACCTCTGAAGCACACATCATCCATGCAGGCACACCTCTGTAGCACACATCATCCATGCAGGCACACCTCTGAAGCACACATCATCCATGCAGGCACACCTCTGTAGCACACATCATCCATGCAGGCATACCTCTGAAGCACACATCATCCATGCAGGCACACCTCTGAAGCACACATCATCCATGCAGGCACACCTCTGAAGCACACATCATCCATGCAGGCACACCTCTGAAGCACACATCATCCATGCAGGCACACCTCTGAAGCACACATCATCCATGCAGGCACACCTCTGAAGCACACATCATCCATGCAGGCACACCTCTGAAGCACACATCATCCATGCAGGCACACCTCTGTAGCACACATCATCCATGCAGGCACACCTCTGTAGCACACATCATCCATGCAGGCACACCTCTGAAGCACACATCATCCATGCAGGCACACCTCTGTAGCACACATCATCCATGCAGGCACACCTCTGAAGCACACATCATCCATGCAGGCACACCTCTGACGCTCACAGCCTCCATGCACACCTCTGTAGCACACATCATCCATGCAGGCACACCTCTGAAGCACACATCATCCATGCAGGCACACCTCTGAAGCACACATCATCCATGCAGGCACACCTCTGAAGCACACATCATCCATGCAGGCACACCTCTGAAGCACACATCATCCATGCAGGCACACCTCTGAAGCACACATCATCCATGCAGGCACACCTCTGAAGCACACATCATCCATTCAGGCACACCTCTGAAGCACACATCATCCATGCAGGCACACCTCTGAAGCACACATCATCCATGCAGGCACACCTCTGAAGCACACATCATCCATGCAGGCACACCTCTGAAGCACACATCATCCATGCAGGCACACCTCTGAAGCACACATCATCCATGCACCTCTGAAGCACACATCATCATGAAGCACACATCATCCATGCACCTCTGAAGCACACCATCATGCACACCTCTGAAGCACACATCATCCATGCAGGCACACCTCTGAAGCACACATCATCCATGCAGGCACACCTCTGAAGCACACATCATCCATGCAGGCACACCTCTGAAGCACACATCATCCATGCAGGCACACCTCTGAAGCACACATCATCCATGCAGGCACACCTCTGAAGCACACATCATCCATGCAGGCACACCTCTGAAGCACACATCATCCATGCAGGCACACCTCTGAAGCACACATCATCCATGCAGGCACACCTCTGAAGCACACATCATCCATGCAGGCACACCTCTGAAGCACACATCATCCATGCAGGCACACCTCTGAAGCACACATCATCCATGCAGGCACACCTCTGTAGCACACATCATCCATGCAGGCACACCTCTGAAGCACACATCATCCATGCAGGCACACCTCTGTAGCACACATCATCCATGCAGGCATACCTCTGAAGCACACATCATCCATGCAGGCACATCTCTGAAGCACACATCATCCATGCAGGCACACCTCTGCACAAGCACACATCATCCATGCAGGCACACCTCTGAAGCACACATCATCCATGCAGGCACACCTCTGTAGCACACATCATCCATGCAGGCACACCTCTGAAGCACACATCATCATCCATGCAGGCACACCTCTGTAGCACACATCATCCATGCAGGCACACCTCTGAAGCACACATCATCCATGCAGGCACACCTCTGAAGCACACATCATCCATGCAGGAGCACACCTCTAGCACACATCATCCATGCAGGCACACCTCTGAAGCACACATCATCCATGCAGGCATACCTCTGTAGCACACATCATCCATGCAGGCACACCTCTGAAGCACACATCATCCATGCAGGCACACCTCTGAAGCACACATCATCCATGCAGGCACACCTCTGTAGCACACATCATCCATGCAGGCACACCTCTGAAGCACACATCATCCATGCAGGCACACCTCTGAAGCACACATCATCCATGCAGCACACATCATCCATGCAGGCACACCTCTGTAGCACACATCATCCATGCAGGCACACCTCTGAAGCACACATCATCCATGCAGGCACACCTCTGAAGCACACATCATCCATGCAGGCACACCTCTGAAGCACACATCATCCATGCAGGCACACCTCTGAAGCACACATCATCCATGCAGGCACACCTCTGAAGCACACATCATCCATGCAGGCACACCTCTGAAGCACACATCATCCATGCAGGCACACCTCTGAAGCACACATCATCCATGCAGGCACACCTCTGAAGCACACATCATCCATGCAGGCACACCTCTGAAGCACACATCATCCATGCAGGCACACCTCTGAAGCACACATCATCCATGCAGGCACACCTCTGAAGCACACATCATCCATGCAGGCACACCTCTGAAGCACACATCATCCATGCAGGCACACCTCTGAAGCACACATCATCCATGCAGGCACACCTCTGAAGCACACATCATCCATGCAGGCACACCTCTGTAGCACACATCATCCATGCAGGCACACCTCTGAAGCACACATCATCCATGCAGACACACCTCTGAAGCACACATCATCCATGCAGGCACACCTCTGAAGCACACATCATCCATGCAGGCACACCTCTGAAGCACACATCATCCATGCAGACACACCTCTGAAGCACACATCATCCATGCACCTCTGAAGCACACATCATCTGAAGCACACATCATCCATGCAGGCACACCTCTGAAGCACACATCATCCATGCAGGCACACCTCTGAAGCACACATCATCCATGCAGGCACACCTCTGAAGCACACATCATCCATGCAGGCACACCTCTGTAGCACACATCATCCATGCAGGCACACCTCTGAAGCACACATCATCCATGCAGGCACACCTCTGCACACATCATCCAGCAGGCACACCTCTGAAGCACACATCATCCATGCAGGCACACCTCTGAAGCACACATCATCCATGCAGGCACACCTCTGAAGCACACATCATCCATGCAGGCACACCTCTGAAGCACACATCATCCATGCAGGCACACCTCTGAAGCACACATCATCCATGCAGGCACACCTCTGAAGCACACATCATCCATGCAGGCACACCTCTGAAGCACACATCATCCATGCAGGCACACCTCTGAAGCACACATCATCCATGCAGGCACACCTCTGAAGCACACATCATCCATGCAGGCACACCTCTGAAGCACACATCATCCATGCAGGCACACCTCTGAAGCACACATCATCCATGCAGGCACACCTCTGAAGCACACATCATCCATGCAGGCACACCTCTGAAGCACACATCATCCATGCAGGCACCCCTCTGAAGCACACATCATCCATGCAGGCACACCTCTGCATACCTCTAGCACACATCATCCATGCAGGCACACCTCTGAAGCACACATCATCCATGCAGGCACACCTCTGAAGCACACATCATCCATGCAGGCACACCTCTGAAGCACACATCATCCATGCAGGCACACCTCTGAAGCACACATCATCCATGCAGGCACACCTCTGAAGCACACCTCATCCATGCAGGCACACCTCTGAAGCACACATCATCCATGCAGGCACACCTCTGAAGCACACATCATCCATGCAGGCACACCTCTGAAGCACACATCATCCATGCAGGCACAGGCACACCTCTGAAGCACACATCATCCATGCAGGCACACCTCTGAAGCACACATCATCCATGCAGGCACACCTCTGAAGCACACATCATCCATGCAGGCACACCTCTGAAGCACACATCATCCATGCAGGCACACCTCTGAAGCACACATCATCCATGCAGGCACACCTCTGAAGCACACATCATCCATGCAGGCACACCTCTGAAGCACACATCATCCATGCAGGCATACCTCT
The DNA here is from genome assembly GCF_038502225.1 of Cherax quadricarinatus. Lineage (NCBI taxonomy): Eukaryota > Metazoa > Arthropoda > Malacostraca > Decapoda > Parastacidae > Cherax > Cherax quadricarinatus. The sequence goes on from NC_091348.1 coordinate 7,351,089, forward strand.
GAAGCACACATCATCCATGCAGGCACACCTCTGAAGCACACATCATCCATGCAGGCACACCTCTGAAGCACACATCATCCATGCAGGCACACCTCTGAAGCACACATCATCCATGCAGGCACACCTCTGAAGCACACATCATCCATGCAGGCACACCTCTGAAGCACACATCATCCATGCAGGCACACCTCTGAAGCACACATCATCCATGCAGGCACACCTCTGAAGCACACATCATCCATGCAGGCATACCTCTGAAGCACACATCATCCATGCAGGCACACCTCTGAAGCACACATCATCCATGCAGGCACACCTCTGAAGCACACATCATCCATGCAGGCACACCTCTGAAGCACACATCATCCATGCAGGCACACCTCTGAAGCACACATCATCCATGCAGGCACACCTCTGAAGCACACATCATCCATGCAGGCATACCTCTGAAGCACACATCATCCATGCAGGCACACCTCTGAAGCACACATCATCCATGCAGGCAGCACACCTCTGAAGCACACATCATCCATGCAGGAAGCACACATCATGCATGCAGGCACACCTCTGAAGCACACATCATCCATGCAGGCACACCTCTGAAGCACACATCATCCATGCAGGCACACCTCTGAAGCACACATCATCCATGCAGGCACACCTCTGTAGCACACATCATCCATGCAGGCACACCTCTGAAGCACACATCATCCATGCAGGCACACCTCTGAAGCACACATCATCCATGCAGGCACACCTCTGAAGCACACATCATCCATGCAGGCACACCTCTGAAGCACACATCATCCATGCAGGCACATCCATGCAGGCACACCTCTGAAGCACACATCTCCATGCAGGCACACCTCTGTAGCACACATCATCCATGCAGGCACACCTCTGAAGCACACATCATCCATGCAGGCACCTCTGTAGCACACATCATCCATGCAGGCACACCTCTGAAGCACACATCATCCATGCAGGCACACCTCTGTAGCACACATCATCCATGCAGGCACACCTCTGTAGCACACATCATCCATGCAGGCACACCTCTGAAGCACACATCATCCATGCAGGCACACCTCTGAAGCACACATCATCCATGCAGGCACACCTCTGAAGCACACATCATCCATGCAGGCACACCTCTGAAGCACACATCATCCATGCAGGCACACCTCTGAAGCACACATCATCCATGCAGGCACACCTCTGTAGCACACATCATCCATGCAGGCACACCTCTGAAGCACACATCATCCATGCAGGCACACCTCTGAAGCACACATCATCCATGCAGGCACACCTCTGTAGCACACATCATCCATGCAGGCACACCTCTGAAGCACACATCATCCATGCAGGCACACCTCTGAAGCACACATCATCCATGCAGGCACACCTCTGAAGCACACATCATCCATGCAGGCATACCTCTGTAGCACACATCATCCATGCAGGCACACCTCTGAAGCACACATCATCCATGCAGGCACACCTCTGAAGCACACATCATCCATGCAGGCACACCTCTGTAGCACACATCATCCATGCAGGCACACCTCTGAAGCACACATCATCCATGCAGGCACACCTCTGAAGCACACATCATCCATGCAGGCACACCTCTGAAGCACACATCATCCATGCAGGCACACCTCTGAAGCACACATCATCCATGCAGGCACACCTCTGAAGCACACATCATCCATGCAGGCACACCTCTGTAGCACACATCATCCATGCAGGCACACCTCTGAAGCACACATCATCCATGCAGGCACACCTCTGAAGCACACATCATCCATGCAGGCACACCTCTGAAGCACACATCATCCATGCAGGCACACCTCTGAAGCACACATCATCCATGCAGGCACACCTCTGAAGCACACATCATCCATGCAGGCACACCTCTGAAGCACACATCATCCATGCAGGCACACCTCTGAAGCACACATCATCCATGCAGGCACACCTCTGAAGCACACATCATCCATGCAGGCACACCTCTGAAGCACACATCATCCATGCAGGCACACCTCTGAAGCACACATCATCCATGCAGGCACACCTCTGAAGCACACATCATCCATGCAGGCACACCTCTGAAGCACACATCATCCATGCAGGCACACCTCTGTAGCACACATCATCCATGCAGGCACACCTCTGAAGCACACATCATCCATGCAGGCACACCTCTGAAGCACACATCATCCATGCAGGCACACCTCTGAAGCACACATCATCCATGCAGGCACACCTCTGAAGCACACATCATCCATGCAGGCACACCTCTGAAGCACACATCATCCATGCAGGCACACCTCTGTAGCACACATCATCCATGCAGGCACACCTCTGAAGCACACATCATCCATGCAGGCACGCCTCTGAAGCACACATCATCCATGCAGGCACACATCTCTGAAGCACACATCATCCATGCAGGCACATCTCTGAAGCACACATCATCCATGCAGGCACACCTCTGTAGCACACATCATCCATGCAGGCACACCTCTGAAGCACACATCATCCATGCAGGAACGCCGCTGAAGCACACATCATCCATGCAGGCACACCTCTGAAGCACACATCATCCATGCAGGCACACCTCTGAAGCACACATCATCCATGCAGGCACACCTCTGAAGCACACATCATCCATGCAGGCACACCTCTGAAGCACACATCATCCATGCAGGCACACCTCTGTAGCACACATCATCCATGCAGGCACACCTCTGAAGCACACATCATCCATGCAGGCACACCTCTGAAGCACACATCATCCATGCAGGCACACCTCTGAAGCACACATCATCCATGCAGGCACACCTCTGTAGCACACATCATCCATGCAGGCACACCTCTGAAGCACACATCATCCATGCAGGCACACCTCTGAAGCACACATCATCCATGCAGGCACACCTCTGAAGCACACATCATCCATGCAGGCACACCTCTGAAGCACACATCATCCATGCAGGCACACCTCTGTAGCACACATCATCCATGCAGGCACACCTCTGAAGCACACATCATCCATGCAGGCACACCTCTGAAGCACACATCATCCATGCAGGCACACCTCTGAAGCACACATCATCCATGCAGGCACACCTCAGAAGAACACATCATCCATGCAGGCACACATCATCCATGCAGGCACACCTCTTAAGCACACATCATCCATGCAGGCACACCTCTGAAGCACACATCATCCATGCAGGCACACCTCTGAAGCACACATCATCCATGCAGGCACACCTCTGAAGCACACATCATCCATGCAGGCACACCTCTGAAGCACACATCATCCATGCAGGCACACCTCTGAAGCACACATCATCCATGCAGGCACACCTCTGAAGCACACATCATCCATGCAGGCACACCTCTGAAGCACACATCATCCATGCAGGCACACCTCTGAAGCACACATCATCCATGCAGGCACACCTCTGAAGCACACATCATCCATGCAGGCACACCTCTGAAGCACACATCATCCATGCAGGCACACCTCTGAAGCACACATCATCCATGCAGGCAGGCACACCTCTGAAGCACACATCATCCATGCAGGCACACCTCTGAAGCACACATCATCCATGCAGGCACACCTCTGAAGCACACATCATCCATGCAGGCACACCTCTGAAGCACACATCATCCATGCAGGCACACCTCTGAAGCACACATCATCCATGCAGGCACACCTCTGAAGCACACATCATCCATGCAGGCACACCTCTGTAGCAGGCACACCTCTGAAGCACACATCATCCATGCAGGCACACCTCTGAAGCACACATCATCCATGCAGGCACACCTCTGAAGCACACATCATCCATGCAGGCACACCTCTGAAGCACACATCATCCATGCAGGCACACCTCTGAAGCACACATCATCCATGCAGGCACACCTCTGAAGCACACATCATCCATGCAGGCACACCTCTGAAGCACACATCATCCATGCAGGCACACCTCTGAAGCACACATCATCCATGCAGGCACACCTCTGAAGCACACATCATCCATGCAGGCACACCTCTGAAGCACACATCATCCATGCAGGCACACCTCTGAAGCACACATCATCCATGCAGGCACACCTCTGTAGCACACATCATCCATGCAGGCACACCTCTGAAGCACACATCATCCATGCAGGCACACCTCTGAAGCACACATCATCCATGCAGGCAGACCTCTGAAGCACACATCATCCATGCAGGCACACCTCTGAAGCACACATCATCCATGCAGGCACACCTCTGAAGCACACATCATCCATGCAGGCATACCTCTGAAGCACACATCATCCATGCAGGCACACCTCTGAAGCACACATCATCCATGCAGGCACACCTCTGAAGCACACATCATCCATGCAGGCACACCTCTGAAGCACACATCATCCATGCAGGCACACCTCTGAAGCACACATCATCCATGCAGGCATACCTCTGAAGCACACATCATCCATGCAGGCACACCTCTGAAGCACACATCATCCATGCAGGCACACCTCTGAAGCACACATCATCCATGCAGGCACACCTCTGAAGCACACATCATCCATGCAGGCACACCTCTGAAGCACACATCATCCATGCAGGCACACCTCTGAAGCACACATCATCCATGCAGGCATACCTCTGTAGCACACATCATCCATGCAGGCACACCTCTGAAGCACACATCATCCATGCAGGCACACCTCTGTAGCACACATCATCCATGCAGGCACACCTCTGAAGCACACATCATCCATGCAGGAAGCACACATCATCCATGCAGGCACACCTCTGAAGCACACATCATCCATGCAGGCACACCTCTGTAGCACACATCATCCATGCAGGCACACCTCTGAAGCACACATCATCCATGCAGGCACACCTCTGTAGCACACATCATCCATGCAGGCACACCTCTGAAGCACACATCATCCATGCAGGCACACCTCTGTAGCACACATCATCCATGCAGGCACACCTCTGAAGCACACATCATCCATGCAGGCACACCTCTGTAGCACACATCATCCATGCAGGCACACCTCTGAAGCACACATCATCCATGCAGGCACACCTCTGTAGCACACATCATCCATGCAGGCACACCTCTGAAGCACACATCATCCATGCAGGCACACCTCTGTAGCACACATCATCCATGCAGGCATACCTCTGTAGCACACATCATCCATGCAGGCACACCTCTGAAGCACACATCATCCATGCAGGCACACCTCTGTAGCACACATCATCCATGCAGGCACACCTCTGAAGCACACATCATCCATGCAGGCACACCTCTGTAGCACACATCATCCATGCAGGCACACCTCTGAAGCACACATCATCCATGCAGGCACACCTCTGAAGCACACATCATCCATGCAGGCACACCTCTGAAGCACACATCATCCATGCAGGCACACCTCTGAAGCACACATCATCCATGCAGGCACACCTCTGAAGCACACATCATCCATGCAGGCACACCTCTGAAGCACACATCATCCATGCAGGCACACCTCTGAAGCACACATCATCCATGCAGGCACACCTCTGAAGCACACATCATCCATGCAGGCACACCTCTGTAGCACACATCATCCATGCAGGCACACCTCTGAAGCACACATCATCCATGCAGGCACACCTCTGAAGCACACATCATCCATGCAGGCACACCTCTGAAGCACACATCATCCATGCAGGCACACCTCTGAAGCACACATCATCCATGCAGGCACACCTCTGAAGCACACATCATCCATGCAGGCACACCTCTGAAGCACACATCATCCATGCAGGCATACCTCTGAAGCACACATCATCCATGCAGACACACCTCTGAAGCACACATCATCCATGCAGGCACACCTCTGAAGCACACATCATCCATGCAGGCACACCTCTGCACACCTCTGTAGCACACATCATCCATGCAGGCACACCTCTGAAGCACACATCATCCATGCAGGCACACCTCTGAAGCACACATCATCCATGCAGGCACACCTCTGAAGCACACATCATCCATGCAGGCAGGCATACCTCTGAAGCACACATCATCCATGCAGGCACACCTCTGAAGCACACATCATCCATGCAGGCACACCTCTGAAGCACACATCATCCATGCAGGCACACCTCTGAAGCACACATCATCCATGCAGGCACACCTCTGAAGCACACATCATGCATGCAGGCACACCTCTGAAGCACACATCATCCATGCACCTCTGAAGCACACATCATCCATGCAGGCACACCTCTGTAGCACACATCATCCATGCAGGCACACCTCTGAAGCACACATCATCCATGCAGGCACACCTCTGTAGCACACATCATCCATGCAGGCACACCTCTGAAGCACACATCATCCATGCAGGCACACCTCTGTAGCACACATCATCCATGCAGGCACACCTCTGAAGCACACATCATCCATGCAGGCACACCTCTGAAGCACACATCATCCATGCAGGCACACCTCTGAAGCACACATCATCCATGCAGGCACACCTCTGAAGCACACATCATCCATGCAGGCATACCTCTGAAGCACACATCATCCATGCAGGCACACCTCTGAAGCACACATCATCCATGCAGGCACACCTCTGAAGCACACATCATCCATGCAGGCACACCTCTGAAGCACACATCATCCATGCAGGCACACCTCTGTAGCACACATCATCCATGCAGGCACACCTCTGAAGCACACATCATCCATGCAGGCACACCTCTGTAGCACACATCATCCATGCAGGCACACCTCTGAAGCACACATCATCCATGCAGGCACACCTCTGTAGCACACATCATCCATGCAGGCATACCTCTGAAGCACACATCATCCATGCAGGCACACCTCTGAAGCACACATCATCCATGCAGGCACACCTCTGAAGCACACATCATCCATGCAGGCACACCTCTGAAGCACACATCATCCATGCAGGCACACCTCTGAAGCACACATCATCCATGCAGGCACACCTCTGAAGCACACATCATCCATGCAGGCACACCTCTGAAGCACACATCATCCATGCAGGCACACCTCTGAAGCACACATCATCCATGCAGGCACACCTCTGAAGCACACATCATCCATGCAGGCACACCTCTGAAGCACACATCATCCATGCAGGCACACCTCTGAAGCACACATCATCCATGCAGGCACACCTCTGAAGCACACATCATCCATGCAGGCACACCTCTGAAGCACACATCATCCATGCAGGCACACCTCTGAAGCACACATCATGCATGCAGGCACACCTCTGAAGCACACATCATCCATGCAGGCACACCTCTGTAGCACACATCATCCATGCAGGCACACCTCTGAAGCACACATCATCCATGCAGGCACACCTCTGTAGCACACATCATCCATGCAGGCACACCTCTGAAGCACACATCATCCATGCAGGCACACCTCTGTAGCACACATCATCCATGCAGGCACACCTCTGAAGCACACATCATCCATGCAGGCACACCTCTGAAGCACACATCATCCATGCAGGCACACCTCTGAAGCACACCGCATCCCTGCAGGCACACCTCTGAAGCACACATCATCCATGCAGGCACACCTCTGTAGCACACATCATCCATGCAGGCACACCTCTGAAGCACACATCATCCATGCAGGCACACCTCTGAAGCACACATAATCCATGGCGGCCCACCTCTGAAGCACACATCATCCATGCAGGAAGCACACATCATCCATGCAGGCACACCTCTGAAGCACACATCATCCATGCAGGCACACCTCTGAAGCACACATCATCCATGCAGGCACACCTCTGAAGCACACATCATCCATGCAGGCACACCTCTGTAGCACACATCATCCATGCAGGCACACCTCTGAAGCACACATCATCCATGCAGGCACACCTCTGAAGCACACATCATCCATGCAGGCACACCTCTGAAGCACACATCATCCATGCAGGCACACCTCTGAAGCACACATCATCCATGCAGGCACACCTCTGAAGCACACATCATCCATGCAGGCACACCTCTGAAGCACACATCATCCATGCAGGCACACCTCTGAAGCACACATCATCCATGCAGGCACACCTCTGAAGCACACATCATCCATGCAGGCACACCTCTGAAGCACACATCATCCATGCAGGCACACCTCTGTAGCACACATTATCCATGCAGGCACACCTCTGAAGCACACATCATCCATGCAGGCACACCTCTGAAGCACACATCATCCATGCAGGCACACCTCTGAAGCACACATCATCCATGCAGGCACACCTCTGTAGCACACATCATCCATGCAGGCACACCTCTGTAGCACACATCATCCATGCAGGCACACCTCTGAAGCACACATCATCCATGCAGGCACACCTCTGAAGCACACATCATCCATTCAGGCACACCTCTGTAGCACACATCATCCATGCAGGCACACCTCTGAAGCACACATCATCAATGCAGGCACACCTCTGAAGCACACATCATCCATGCAGGCACACCTCTGAAGCACACATCATCCATGCAGGCACACCTCTGTAGCACACATCATCCATGCAGGCACACCTCTTTAGCATACATCATCCATGCAGGCACACCTCTGAAGCACACATCATCTATGCAGGCACACCTCTGAAGCACACATCATCTATGCAGGCACACCTCTGAAGCACACATCATCCATGCAGGCACACCTCTGTAGCACACATCATCCATGCAGGCACACCTCTGAAGCACACATCATCCATGCAGGCACACCTCTGAAGCACACATCATCCATGCAGGCACACCTCTGAAGCACACATCATCCATGCAGGCACACCTCTGTAGCACACATCATCCATGCAGGCACACCTCTGAAGCACACATCATCTATGCAGGCACACCTCTGAAGCACACATCATCCATGCAGGCACACCTCTGAAGCACACATCATCCATGCAGGCACACCTCTGAAGCACACATCATCCATGCAGGCACACCTCTGAAGCACACATCATCCATGCAGACACACCTCTGAAGCACACATCATCCATGCAGGCACACCTCTGTAGCACACATCATCCATGCAGGCACACCTCTGCACACATCATCCAGCACACATCATCCATGCAGGCACACCTCTGAAGCACACATCATCCATGCAGGCACACCTCTGAAGCACACATCATCCATGCAGGCACACCTCTGAAGCACACATCATCCATGCAGGCACACCTCTGAAGCACACATCATCCATGCAGGCACACCTCTGAAGCACACATCATCCATGCAGGCACACCTCTGAAGCACACATCATCCATGCAGGCCCACCTCTGAAGCACACATCATCCATCCATGCAGGCACACCTCTGAAGCACACATCATCCATGCAGGCACACCTCTGAAGCACACATCATCCATGCAGGCATACCTCTGAAGCACACATCATCCATGCAGGCACACCTCTGAAGCACACATCATCCATGCAGGCACACCTCTGAAGCACACATCATCCATGCAGGCATACCTCTGTAGCACACATCATCCATGCAGGCATACCTCTGAAGCACACATCATCCATGCAGGCACACCTCTGAAGCACACATCATCCATGCAGGCACACCTCTGAAGCACACATCATCCATGCAGGCACACCTCTGAAGCACACATCATCCATGCAGGCATACCTCTGTAGCACACATCATCCATGCAGGCATACCTCTGAAGCACACATCATCCATGCAGGCACACCTCTGAAGCACACATCATCCATGCAGGCACACCTCTGAAGCACACATCATCCATGCAGGCACACCTCTGAAGCACACATCATCCATGCAGGCACACCTCTGAAGCACACATCATCCATGCAGGCATACCTCTGAAGCACACATCATCCATGCAGGCACACCTCTGAAGCACACATCATCCATGCAGGCACACCTCTGAAGCACACATCATCCATGCAGGCACACCTCTGAAGCACACATCATCCATGCAGGCACACCTCTGAAGCACACATCATCCATGCAGGCACACCTCTGAAGCACACATCATCCATGCAGGCATACCTCTGTAGCACACATCATCCATGCAGGCACACCTCTGAAGCACACATCATCCATGCAGGCACACCTCTGTAGCACACATCATCCATGCAGGCACACCTCTGAAGCACACATCATCCATGCAGGCATACCTCTGTAGCACACATCATCCATGCAGGCACACCTCTGAAGCACACATCATCCATGCAGGCACACCTCTGTAGCACACATCATCCATGCAGGCACACCTCTGAAGCACACATCATCCATGCAGGCACACCTATGTAGCACACATCATCCATGCAGGCACACCTCTGAAGCACACATCATCCATGCAGGCATACCTCTGTAGCACACATCATCCATGCAGGCATACCTCTGTAGCACACATCATCCATGCAGGCACACCTCTGAAGCACACATCATCCATGCAGGCACACCTCTGTAGCACACATCATCCATGCAGGCACACCTCTGAAGCACACATCATCCATGCAGGCACACCTCTGTAGCACACATCATCCATGCAGGCACACCTCTGAAGCACACATCATCCATGCAGGCATACCTCTGTAGCACACATCATCCATGCAGGCATACCTCTGTAGCACACATCATCCATGCAGGCACACCTCTGTAGCACACATCACTCATCCAGACACACCTCTGTAGCACACATCACTTTCACAAGATGAATGCAGCGTTGACTATGAATCGACCCTTGCAACCACAATAGGTGAGTACACACACACGCACACACACACACACACACACACACACACACACACACACACACACACACACACACACACACACACACACACACACACATAGTAGAGCTGCATGTGGAGAGAATAACAGGAGTAGAATGGGAAAAGCCTGACTATAAAAGAGGGGACTACATAGGGTTGAAGAACTTCCTGCGGGAGGTCCAGTGGGACAGAGAACTGGCAGGAAAGCCAGTAAATGACATGATGGAATATGTAGCAACAAAATGCAAGGAGGCAGTGGAAAGGTTCATTCCCAAGGGCAACAGTAACAACGGGAAGACCAGAATAAGCCCCTGGTTTACCCGACGGTGTAAGGAGGCAAAAACAAAGTGCAATAGAGAATGGAAAAAGTACAGAAGGCAGAGAACACACGAAAATAGGGAGATCAGTCGCAGAGCCAGGAATGAGTACGCACAGGTAAGGAGGGAGGCCCAGCGACAGTATGAAAATGACATAGCATCGAGAATCAAGACTGACCCGAAACTGTTGTATAGCCACATCAGGAGGAAGACAACAGTCAAAGACCAGGTGATCAGATTAAGGACAGAAGGTGGAGAACTCACAAGAAATGATCAGGAGGTATGTGAGGAGCTGAACAGGAGATTTAAGGAAGTTTTTACAGTAGAGACAGGAAGGGCTGTGGGAAGACAGCATAGAAGGGAACATCAAGAGGGAATATACCAACAAGTGTTGGATGACATACGAACAACTGAGGAGGAGGTGAAGAAGCTCTTAAGTGACCTTGACACCTCAAAGGCGATGGGACCGGACAACATCTCCCCATGGGTCCTTAGAGAAGGAGCAGAGATGCTGTGTGTGCCTCTAACCACAATCTTCAACACATCCCTTGAAACTGGGCAACTACCTGAGAAATGGAAGACAGCTAATGTAGTCCCCATATTTAAGAAAGGAAACAGAAACGAGGCATTAAACTACAGACCTGTGTCTCTGACATGTATTGTGTGCAAAGTCATGGAGAAGATTATCAGGAGGAGAGTGGTCGAACACCTGGAAAGGAACAAGATTATAAATGAAAACCAGCATGGGTTCATGGAAGGCAAATCTTGTATCACAAACCTCCTGGAGTTTTATGACAAGGTAACAGAAGTAAGACACGAGAGAGAGGGTTGGGTAGATTGCGTTTTCCTAGACTGCAGGAAGGCCTTTGACACAGTTCCCCACAAGAGATTAGTGCAGAAGCTGGAGGATCAGGCACACGTAAAAGGAAGGGCACTGCAATGGATAAGGGAATACCTGACAGGGAGGCAGCAACGAGTCATGGTACGTGAAGAGGTATCACAGTGGGCGCCTGTTACGAGCGGGGTCCCACAGGGGTCAGTTCTAGGACCAGTGCTATTTTTGATATATGTGAACGACATGATGGAAGGAATAGACTCTGAAGTGTCCCTGTTCGCAGATGACGTGAAGTTGATGAGAAGAATTAAATCGGACGAGGATGAGGCAGGACTGCAAAGAGACCTGGAGAGGCTGGACATGTGGTCCAGTAACTGGCTTCTCGAATTCAATCCAGCCAAATGCAAAGTCATGAAGATTGGGGAGGGGCAAAGAAGACCGCAGACAGAGTATAGACTAGGTGGACAAAGACTACAGACCTCACTCAGGGAGAAAGATCTTGGGGTGACCATAACACCGAGCACATCACCGGAGGCACACATCAACCAAATAACCGCTGCAGCATACGGGCGCCTGGCAAACCTGAGAATAGCGTTCCGATACCTTAATAAGGAATCGTTCAAGACACTGTACACTGTGTATGTTAGGCCCATACTGGAGTATGCAGCACCAGTCTGGAACCCACACCTGGTCAAGCACGTCAAGAAGTTAGAGAAAGTACAAAGGTTTGCAACAAGGCTAGTCCCAGAGCTCAAGGGAATGTCGTACGAGGACTGACGACACTGGAGGACAGAAGGGTCAGGGGAGACATGATAACGACATACAAGATACTGCGGGGAATAGACAAGGTGGACAGAGATAGGATGTTCCAGAGAGGGGACACAGAAACAAGGGGTCACAACTGGAAGCTGAAGACTCAGACGAGTCACAGGGACGTTAGGAAGTATTTCTTCAGTCATAGAGTTGTCAGCAAGTGGAATAGCCTAGCAAGTGACACACAAACACACACACACACACACACACACAAACACACACACACACACACACACACACACACACACACACACACATAACAGTGTGCAGGTTTGGGACACAAATGCTACACAACCACCTCCTTGAAAGAGAAGGACCTTGGGGTGAGCTTAGTTCCGAGTATATCTCCTGGGTCACACATCAACAAAATAACAGCTACAACAAACGCGAGACTGACAAATTTAAGGATGGTTTTCAGGAATACCAACAAGAAGGCATTCATTACCTTATATATGGTATATGTCAGGCCCATCTTGGTGTATGTAGCGCATGTAAAGTGCCTGGAAAAAGTACAAGGCTTTGGAACTAAACTAGTTACCGAGTTTGAGGACGAGCTAAACTTGACGATACTAGAGAACAGAAGGACCAGAGGAGACATGATTATGATATACAAAATACTCAGAGGAATAGACAGAGAGGACAGGGAGAGTCTGAGTGGAAGGTCTCTGGTACACGAGGTCACAGCTGGAAGTTAAATGTATTGATGATTGACAGGGACGAGTGACAGGGATGTTAGGAAATACTTCTTTAGCCTTAGAGTGGTCAGTAAGTGGAATGACATACACAGCGAATAGAAGCAGAATTCTTACATAGCTTTAAGAATAGGTATGATAGGGCTCACACAGCCAAGAGAAAGTGAAGCCAGTAACGGCCTGCAGAGAGGCGGGGCCAGGAGCTGAGACTCGACCTCTGCAACCACAATTAGATAAATACACTTAGGTGAGTGTACGCACGCACAGACACACAAACCCAGATGTGAGAGGCTTCAAATCTCAGTTTTATATATAAAAAAAAAACTAAATTACAAGTTGAACTGTATCTTTCAACTTTGCATTACTTTGAATAATAAATTATGAACCTTCTGAGATATTACCTCACAGTTCCTTCATCCCAACCGGATGATTAAAAATAATCCATTGATTATATCCAAAAATTTTAGCAGCTGATAAAAAAAATTACATTTGTTCATATTTTTTCCTCTAAATTTCTTAAAAATCAAGTTTGAGCTATCAAGGTAATTGAATAAGTTAAGCATCATGGTTGTTTTCCCCGGAGGTGGGAGTCGTGCAGTAAGTTAGGACTGTCTCCCCACCTTGACCTGATGCTGCCAGCCTGTGTGTACCTCAGGTGTGGTAGTTACGAGCAGTGGCTAGACTGCATGATGTAGTTGGTGTGGTTGTGAACCCTCTACTGCTACTACCACACTGCCATCACCTTATTTTATTACTACTACAACAGTCATAACCACCACGACCTTGTCTTATGCTACCACAATCTAACAATCACCACGGCCTTGTCTTACACTACCACAGTCTAACAATCACCACGGCCTTGTCTTACACTACCACAATCTAACAATCACCACGACCTTGTCTTACACTACCACAATCTAACAATCACCACGACCTTGTCTTACACTACTACAGTCTAACAATCACCACGACCTTGTCTTACACTACCACAATCTAACAATCACCACGACCTTGTCTTACACTACCACAATCTAACAATCACCACGACCTTGTCTTACACTGCCACAATCTAACAATCTCCACGACCTTGTCTTACACTACTACAGTCTAAGAATCGCCACGACCTTGTCTTACACTACCACAATCTAACAATCACCACGACCTTATCTTACACCACCACAAAATAACAATCACGACCTTATCTTACACCACCACAATCTAACAATCACCACGACCTTATCTTCACAATCTAACAATCACCACGACCTTGTCTTATACTTCTACAATCTAACAATCACCACGACCTTGTCTTACACTACCACAATCTAACAATCACCACGACCTTGTCTTACACTACTACAATCTAACAATCACCCCGACCTTGTCTTACACTACCACAATCTAACAATCACCACTATCTTATCTTACACCACCACAATCTAACAATCACCAAGACCTTATCTGACACCACCACAATCTAACAATCACCACGACCTTGTCTTACACTACCACAATCTAACAATCACCACGACCTTATCTTACACCACCACAATCTAACAATCACCACGACCTTGTCTTACACTTCCACAACGACCTAACACAATCACCGTCTCCCCACGAGCATCTAACCTGCCTTCTTATTGCTTGTTGTCATTCTCTCTTGTAATTACTGGTCCATTGTTTGCTGGTAAACAGTAGCCGAGGGGAATGTGACGTAACCCACGGCGCTCCCTCCTGTCACATTGTTTCGTGTCATCTCCAGTTTGTTGTGTTCACCGTGGGAAATTTACCATGAGAGTTTCCAACCTCCCACGAAACTTTTCTGTTTCTGTTTTGTCTCTCACATTAATCGCTGTTAACTAGCGAGGAAAAATCGCATTGGAAAATATTTAGGCAGGGAAAGTGTCGTGGAGGAGATTTGACGCTTCTTCGGTGAATATTTATTTTTTCTGTCTCGTGAGTCTTGAGTCCATAAAAAAAAAAATCCCGCGCAATCTTCCCTTCCTCAGTTGCAAGAAGCGCGGGAAAATTGTGTCAGTCAAGAAACGCGGGAAAGTTACGTCACAAGCAGCTGATTGAATAATGAATCTTGTGACGTCACTCTCTGCAAACTGAAAAGCCAATCAGGTTTCTCAGGGAGTTATCTATAAATCATCTGTTCAGGGAATGTACAGTAGTGTGTAAATTAATTGGGACAGGAGTAAATTTTGTGATTATCTCATATCTTAATCTCCGGATTAATTAATGCAGTTTGGGTTCTTTTCTTTTTAGGAGAGTTTGCTATTGACTTCTGGCATCCATCCAGCTGTGGTGTTACCCTGCGACTCTCGTCAGTGCTACAACAGCTGTGGTTCTGTAACGCTATTCCTACAAGCGTGCTCCGTGAGTGAATGTGGTATCGCCAAATTCTCCCCTTCAGTTCATGATTACTGATGAAATTTATGATGGATGTTATACCTAGAAAACGTATAAGGATTGTAGCTTTAAGAAAACATGCTTATTTGAGTATCAGATCGCCAGAAATTTAAGCCTAGGAAAGTCAACTGCTCGTTTGATTCTGAAGACAGCTGACGACATTGGTGATTGTGGAGCGCTGCATCATGAAAGATGTGGAAGAAAACGCAAAACAACACCTTAGGATGACTAGGTTATCATCAGAAAAAGTGTGAAGGATCCCAAGAAACCCAGCAAAGATCTACAAAGAGATTTGGATTCAGTTGGTGTAAATGTTGATTCTTCAACAATTCGACAAAGGTTCCTTGAAGTTGGCAGAACTGCCAGAAAGATGGTAAAGAAACAATTATTGACTGATGCTTTGAAGAAAAACAGCTGTGGTGGGCACTCGATGATAAGGGAGAGACGATAGATGAATGGAGAAAATACACAAATAACCCGCACATAGGAGAAAGAAGCTTCCGACGAAATTTCGACCCTACTTAGACCATTTATAACTTCACACTTAGTGACTTTGTAAATAGTCCAAGTCGGACAGAAACGTCGCCGTAAGCTTCTCTCTCCTTTGTCCGGGTTATTTGTGTATTGCTCCAGCAATACACAGATGAGGCGCATTTTGAAAGTACATGGGTACAGATCAGTGGTAGTGAAACGGAGCAAATGCGAACCTCTTCGGAATGGACACAGTTAACAAGCGCCAAAATACCCACCTAAGAAGGCGTTTTGGGGTACTTTTGCTGCTAAATGCCCTGAACGGCTTGTTATTGTCGAGGGAACGATGAAGAGTGACAAATACAAGGCAATACTGGCAATTCACTTGCTTCCCATTGTGGATAGAGACTTTCTTGATGGGGAAGGCATTTTCCAGCAGGATTTTGTTCCATGCCACACTTCCAGAAAAATACTGACATTCTTCGAAGAGAGTGGGCTAAGCGTTCTAAATTGGCCTGGAAACTCTCCTGACCTCTATAGCCAATAACCAAACGCAGGATCGCGAAACAGAACTGTTCAGTTGTGGAGAAGCTAATGTTGCTGTTATTAGGACCTGGTACCATGACAAAGAACTTTACACAGTGTGTTCAACAATAGTCGATTCTGTGCCAAGGTGTGTAGCAATGATTATAAAAGCAAAGGGTAGTAATATTTCTTATTAAATCAATTTTCCGTCGTGAATTTTTGTCGTGTATTTTTCAAATAAACATTAATTTTTCAGATAAATGTCTTACTTCATCACTGTCCCAATTAATATGCACACTACTGCGTGTATCATGTCTTCGGATGATGCTGACAATCATTCCCTAAAGTGGTACTTGTACCGAATAGTATGGAGACCCTTTCTTTATTGGTAAAAATTCCCATTACCTATCGGTAAACACGCCTGTCTTCTGTTGAGAACTGAGGTAGACGTCTGTTTTCTGTTAAGGACTGAGGTAGACGCCTGTCTGCTGGTGGGATAATGAAGTAAGCATCTGTCTGCTGGTGAGTAATGAAGTACACGTCTGTCTGCTGGTGGCTACGTAGGATTAGAGTTTGTCACCGAAGTGGCTAATTTACTGCGTACCCTTAGAAATTAAATATATTTTTTTTGCTGTGCGGCTCAAAGAGACATAAGCTCAAGCAGCTGTAGCTCAACACCTTCAAGAGACCCAGCAGCTGCAGCTCAACACCCTCAAGAGACTCGGCAGCTGCAGCTCAACACCCTCAAGAGACCCAGTAGCTGTAACTCATTACCCTCAAACACACGTAAAGTTTGAGGTCATCGTATTACTCCCTGAAGATCAAACTTCATAAGCACCTCTAATCTCTCCAGCAATAGGATCAGGAGCTGTAGCTCAACACCAACACTGAAAACTGTTTATTAAGCTGCCACAGTATGACAAAATGATCTCAAACATAAATGATCAGGTATAGTGACTTCCCCTACCTTCCCTAAGAAGTATAAAGATAGATTCTTTCTTTCAACACACCGGCCGTATCCCACCGAGGCGGGGTGGCATAAAAGGAAAAACGAAAGTTTCTCCTTTTACATTTAGTAATATATACAGGAGAAGAGGTTACTAGCCCCTTGCTCCCGGCATTTTAGTCGCCTCTTACAACACGCATGGCTTACGGAGGAAGAATTCTGTTCCACTTCCCCATGGAGATAAGAGGAAATAAACAAGAATAAGAACTAGAAAGAAAATAGAAGAAAACCCAGAGGGGTGTGTATATATGTGCTTGTACATGTATGTGTAGTGTGACCTGAGTGTAAGTAGAAGTAGCAAGACATACCTGAAATCTTGCATGTTCATGAGACAGAAAAAAGGACACCAGCAATCCTACCATCATGTAAAACAATTACAGGCTTTCGTTTTACACTCACTTGGCAGGACGGTAGTACCTCCCTGGGTGGCTGCTGTCTACCAACCTACTACCTATAATAAAGATAGATATTTTTTTTATAAATGCATGGACGTTTATTCTTGGCTTCTCTCCAATGTTTTGTTGTGTCTGGTGCAAAGAAACACAAACACAAACACACTTGGCAAAGATCGTGCTCGAATAAATGCTTGAAATTGCAACTGAAAATCACTGCGGGTAAATTTGCAAAAAGACTTTTCTGTTGATAGCTGCTGTTGAGAAGTGTGTGGCTGATGTGTGAATAAAAGCCACGTGACCAAGAGCAGATCACTAAGCAGCGTTGTATGACACATACGGGTTTATCGTTTATTTTTATAAGAAAAAGTTGAAAAATGCCTGTCACCACGAGAGGTCCAGGCTGGTACTAACTATAATGACAGTGGTGTGATAATTTGTCAACTTAGAAACATGGAATGTGAGAGATGGTGTGTGTGCCTGTGTTCTCGCCAGTTGTGTAGCAATTGTAATCCTGCTGCCAGACCTCAAATAAATATCTTCCATGTCAGCTTAATGAGTGTTAATTACTAACCACAACTACGTGTAACGTCTTTAGTAACGAGAGAGAGAGAGAGAGAAAGAGAGAGGTAATGTAAAAGAGTTACAGGAGCTTGTCGTCACCTGGTCGGTCGCTTGAATCTGATAAAGCCTTAATGTACAACTCGCTGTTAGCGTGTTCGTGTGCAATTAAATGCAGCCTATTTTCTGATCACAAAGTTAAAACGTTGTAAAAGGCGATAAATTATGTGGACCTTGTTTTTACACACATGCTTCTAGTCTGCCGGTGAAGGTGGATTTTTTTTTTTTTTACCGTAAATCAAAATTCCCACATACATCTTTTTTCCTATGCTGATAATTGTTGGATAGGACCGACAATAATTCTCAGCTGAGTGTTTAGTTCTCACACTTGTGCAGTTCCAGGTAGTCAAGAGGTCCGTCAAGACACCTGCTTTAAAAACCTTGCCAGGGGTCATTGACAGGCCGCTAGATTTCCCGACAACCGAGTCTAGAAGATTATGTCTGGATTAAAATTGAGGCGTCCAGTGCACTTGTAACATAAACATGTATGTCAATGAATGTATCGACAAGAATGTGAATAATGACTCACTAAACCGTAATAACACGACTGCAGACAAATCACCCATTTCGTGATAGGTTATTTTATTAACACATCGGCCGTTTCCCACCGAGGCAGGGTGACCCGAAAAAGTACAAACACTTTCATCATCTTTCACTGCATCACTGTCTTGCCAGAGGCGTGCCTACAGTACTGTTATAAAACTGCAACATCAACATCCGTCCTTCAGAGCGCAAGTACTGTGATAACTATGTGAAAAATACATAATGCGGAGTCTGTGGTATTTTTTAAGAAAACTTTTCGTCCGCCAGACACTTTCTTTCAGTTCCTTGGGGACAAAAGGTCTTCTCCAAATGACAAAAGCCGCATATTGTGTATTAGTGTACCAAAACTATCTGGGGGAGGGGAGGAATGTTTTCCCTTACTCCTAAGATATTTTAAAAATGATCGGATGTTCCTGTAACAGCGATGGTTCTTCCAGCTCTAGACGCTAGGGTTGCAAAAATGTAAACATGACATGTATCGTCACAAATTACGGTACATACCATGTTTGCATTATTGAAACCACAATATCCAGAGTTGCAAGAAGCATCGCTGTCACGGGAACATCTGATCATGAGCGAACACAAGAATGGCTACACAGATGATGAACTAACTTCAATAGTGATGAATAAGACACGTATGCAACATCTGGGTGTCTTTATTCTGAAAACGTTTCGCCAGCCATTGCCTTCATCAGTTCACTAAAAAATCTTAATAGGTGGTGCTGCAAGTGGAGACAGTAGAAGACGAGGTAATCAGTCCCTCAGCCCACATGGTGTTTACCACCATAGTCTTGATTCGTCAAGACTACGGTAACAAGATCAGAACTCGAAATAACTCGGAACAAAAGTCATATTTTAGGGAATATTTTAGAGCATATTTTAGGGCATATTTTGGGCATATTTTAGGGCATATTTTAGGTTAACGGCCATCTTGAATATTTGGAATTGTCCGAAAGCGAGAACTGCTCATCCACCTGGATATTATGTAATAGATCCTCTCCAAATATTATTAACATAGAAAAAAGTATATATCCAGGAATTTTGGGTTAACCTTCTCTGCCTAACTGCACTAACAATTTTCTCTTTATATTTTTTTTGAGTGTGTGTTGAAATAAGTTTTTTTTATTTAATGTAATTTAACACATCTCTTAGCTTTTGAATACAGTATTAAAACAGCTCTTATGTTCACTTTATGTGTAAGTCGATACAGTCGTGGACGTGGAAATACAGAGTCGCCGTTACAGACATCAGCTCTATTTAGTTTTTACAAAATTTGTTACTTTCGTAATTTGGTGAAATTCTTACCTGATTTCTTAGCTTTTGTTTGCTTATATGTTTAATTGGATGAAACTTGAAAATTGCTGGCTACAAGGTGATCTGTAAGTACGTGTAGCTCATCAGGGTGAACCTGGCTGAGTACAGTGTGTTTGCTACGAGGTGACCTGCAAGGACTCGTAGGTCAGGGTGCGTCAACATGGGTACAGTGTGTTTGCTACGAGGTGACCTGCAAGGACTCGTAGGTCAGGGTGCGTCAACATGGGTACAGTGTGTTTGCTACGAGGTGACCTGCAAGGACTCGTAGGTCAGGGTGCGTCAACATGGGTACAGTGTGTTTGCTACGAGGTGACCTGCAAGGACTCGTAGGTCAGGGTGCGTCAACATGGGTACAGTGTGTTTGCTACGAGGTGACCTGCAAGGACTCGTAGGTCAGGGTGCGTCAACATGGGTACAGTGTGTTTGCTACGAGGTGACCTGCAAGGACTCGTAGGTCACGGTGTCAATATGAGTACAATGTGTTTGTTACAAGATGGCCCGCAAGTACTTATAACTCTGGCTGCGCCAAGATGAGTGTATTATGGTTGCTTGTGCCACCAGCCATCATCTCATCATTTACTTGTTCTTGTCCTATGTACAGATCATTTCCAGTATAAAAAAATATCCAATTAAATAACTTTCATATTCAACCTTATCTGATATAATCTAACTTAACCTAACCTACTGTAACCTGACGTAACTTACTAGCGTTGTAATCAACATTGTGTGTCCCATCTTACGTCCAAGTCGGGCTTGAAGAGTAAGTGATTTATAACTCAGTATGAAAGCATTCAAGTCATAATAGAGAGGACCTTGGTTCGATTCAACGACGTGTGGCAAGTTCCTTGCCCCCATTGACCTTGTGGAAAATTACATTTATCTGAATGTATCATTATATACATAACAGTAAATGAACAAAGATTATTATTTATCAGTTAGACAAGTAGGAATTTGGGACACCTAGGTCGCAAAAAATGTCCCCCTTCGATACCTACCACTGTCATATCCACAAGTTGCTCTGGACCTATTTATTACCAATGAAATATGTATAACCAGGAATACTGGTAAATATATAAATTTTGTGGACTGTATATTAAATTAATAAAGAATTATATATATACACATTTATATAACAGAAGGAGAATATATCTTAATCATAACACTCACCAATTTTACTGGAGATTAATGTGTCATGTACAGTTTTGCCTATATTTATGAAAAATTTACTGGCCAGAATTTAAACATAAATTAGACAGCTTATCTGAGGTTCCTGGAGTTGTCCTGTCCTGTCGCCTGATATCTCAAGTTATGCAGGAATGCTCATCCAACAATTTCGCCTCCTATTTGAGAGGTGTCAACCCAATTTTTAACCTCTAGAGCACGAAAAATTATTCCCATTATTCACAACGTCTGTTCAGTTCAAACAATAATGGCGACTCTCTTCTGCGCAGGCGCAGCTTCCCGTTTTCGATAACATAAATTTTATTAAATACAGTATGGCCATCTATTTACATATAACCACTGTATTTCTGGAAAATATATACAGTATTTTCCACAGACCTCATTCATCTAGCAGTAAATAGGTAGCTGGTTGTGAGTAATATGTTGCAGGCAGCATCTGTAGATAATTCTTCATTTTGTGATGAAATGATCCGACTTTAATTCGAGTACACATCTATCGCATGAAGCCACATCTAAAGAAACCGTCCCTGGCAGTCACCGACCACCCAGGAAAGTAGTATTCTGTTTTAGCCATATGAGTATGAAATGGATACCAGTTAAACGATTTGGCAAGATTATTGGTCTTTTATTTCTGCTTCCTGGACACAAGAGTTGAAAGATAAATCTTACAAAATTATACTTACATTCACTATAAATTCTACTTCTCAGTCTTTCTTAATAGTTCTTATTCCTTTAATGTTTCCTTTCTACTTTACCTGCTAAAATGAGTTGAAATTTTTCCCCCGCAGCGACTGAGGAGAGAAAAAGTTTGTTTTCTCTGGTTTTTCCTTCCTTGGGCTGGGACACGGTACACGAGGTACAAAAACCACATCACTCTTAAGCTGCAAATTAAAAAGTGTAAATAACATTGCAGAAAGCATTTACTTGCAAACAACAGTAGTTAAGAACTGACTGCCGTAAGGAAGGAGGGAGCAACAAGAACTGCAAAATATATAAAAACAATGTAAATATCAGAGGTAATAACAAGTCATTATACGTAAGAGGTATATTTGGTAGTATAATTTAGATGTGAGACACGTGTGTTAATAACACACTCGGACATTCCTTAATTACCACCCGCCAGAAATTGCTACTCAAGCTAACACACAACTACTAACACAAATTTTGTTATAATTGGTGGCAGGTGTATCTTGCCTCGGGTCTTACAGGAGAATAAAGTTTAAGAGGCCATAAGAACAGAAATTATGAGAGGCCACATCAGAGGTGGGCGTTGCTGGATTGTACCCCATCATCTTCTTAAACGAATACATTAAAATAACCTAAGAAAAGAAAACGAGCAGATTTAATAGAGCGAATGCAATCATTTTCTACAGCCTAACTTATGGCACGTTGTGTGTTAATTACTGCTAGTATATATGTGTGTATACTCATCTGTATGTGATTGCAGGGGCTAGTATCTCATCTCCTGGCTCCGCCTCTTCGCTGGTCGCTATTACAGTAGGTCTACTCTCTCTTGGCTTCAAGAGCCTTATCATGCCTCTTCTTAAAACTACATATGGATCTTGCTTCTGTCACTTCATTCCCCAGGTCATTCCACTTCCTAACTACTCTAAGACTAAAGAAGTACTTCCTAATATCCATGTGACTCAACTGTGTTTAACTCCCGTCTGTGCCCTCGTGGACCTTTTTCCCGCCTCTCAATCTGTCCCTGTCCAATTTATCACTTCCATTCAGTATTTTGTACACTGTTATATTACCCCTATAGTCTTTCTTTCCTCTAGTGTCATCGGACTGAGTTCCTTTAACTGAGAAATATTAAAAACTTTCGTTGTCCTGGAGTTTTAAGTTTTTCACGAATTAGTGTTCCTGTAGTATCCTATTTTTCAACGGTTTTATTCCACAGCCGGTACGTACTCAGCTACATTTTTCTGTTCATCCTCCAAGGCTGACTCTTATAACTTGATAATGTCTTTTCCAATTACTTTTTTTTTCATTGCTAATTAACTATAACTACGGGAATGTTTATGGAACTATTGATATGTACAGGTTTCCTCTGGTTAGTTTCATGTAGACCATTCCCGAATTTGATTTCCTTGCAGTAACAAAGAAAAAAAATCTCTTCTGATCGCCTTCCAACTCTTAGTACTAATGCTTTTTACTTATAATAAAGTTGAAATTGTTAGTGGAATGTATACATACCAATTATATATTTTTTTAAATGGCATGACATTATTTCTTCTTCAGTAACTTAGTTATGCCTTTTCTGAGTGAATTTATTCTTTAATGGCTGATGCATCTTATAAAAAAATTATTTATTTTGTCTAGCTTATTTAGCAGCAAATTTGTGCATTTCCTTAAATATTTATTAAACTTGTAAAGTTGAAAAGCAACTTTGAGCGATTTTGAAGTGCTGGGATATTTTAGGATATTAATCTCTAAGAGACAACTAGAAAATGACACGTTTTATCGGGTTTAAACTCTCGGAGTTGATGTATTTTACATAATGGAAGGTTTGAATTGGTGTTGGGTTCTGTGTAGGTGCCGATTTACCTATTTTTTTTTTATGGATGGAATTGGGATATTGTTTCCATGTGATAACTTGTGTTTGTGTTGACTGACTTTAGATAATCAGCGCTAATAATTAACAGCATTTGTTACTTATGCCGCACTCTATACTATTTCTTTTGTATTCATTATTGTAGAGAAGGTTGGGCTTGTTGGATATAAGGATACTTTTCTCGGATCGTCCAGCTACCAAACACATAGATATTTTTTATTACATAAAAAAATAGTTTTAATAATCAAAAGTATTTTAGGAAAGTTTTACTTAAACGTTCATGACCAAAAAATACCAGCGAGTTTTCCTTAAATAGCGGGAAGCGTTAAGCCCGTAAGGATTACAAAGCAGTCATGACTCGGGAAATCTTAATAACATTTGCTACAGGTTCAAGCCTCCACCCGTTCCGTGATTTAATTGTAAAGCACTTGTAGTAGTAGATTAATACACTTTTTTGGGGGAGTGGGGGAGTGGATAGCTTCCGAAAACACTAAGCACATGGAGGATAAATATTTAGATAAGTTCGTGGCTGATACAGTCTGTTAGATGAGTACATGACTGATACAGTCTGCTAGATGAGAACATGGCTGATACAGTCTGTTAGATGAGAACATGGCTGATACAGTCTGCTAGATGAGAACATGGCTGATACAGTCTGCTAGATGAGTACATGGCTGATACAGTCTGCTACATGAGTACATGGCTGATACAGTCTGCTAGATGAGTACATGGCTGATACAGTCTGCTAGATGAGTACATGGCTGATACAGTCTGCTAGATGAGTACAAGGCTGATACAGTCTGCTAGAAACTGTAGGTTTGGGTCCTTGTGATGTAGTACCTCAGTGTTTCTTCTCAAAGGCTACCGTGAACATTTTTATATTATTAAAATTAAGAACTCACTTCCATTGGGGAATCCCGCCTACCAGTGACTATGTCCTCGTCTGCTACACGTCCCTGTCCACTGACGCCTATATAAGCGCCAGTCTCCTTGTCTTTGCTCCTGAATCTCTACTACCACGGTGCTCTCGACGCTAACTCCAAGGCTGAGGGACTGATTACCTCATCTTTTGTATATAGTTCTACTGTCTTCTAATTATGTCCTAGAATCTGTATTGATAAAGCCACTGGATGGCGAAACGTCTGCAATAAAGATACCCAGATGTTGCACATGTGTCTTAACTCTCATCACATTAAAACGGGTGATTGTCAATAAGAAAAATATACCACCGTGTGAGGTGCTGTCACCTTCTTTTAGTGAGTTATCACCTCAGGGTTTAACATGTAAAAGATGTTTCTCTTGCCTCTTTTTATTCCTCTGAATATGTGTGTAAGCACGTGAAAACGTGCTTACACACATTTTTGCGGAAAAAACTACCTAGGTAGAGTCAGTTGTCCTGCAGGTGATGCATTGGAGACAGACTAGTGGTGGTGTTGATGAGTTCCTTCCATCCACAGAAACTGTGGTGGTGATGAACTCTGTTTTCTCTCCTTCAAGTTAAGGTGAGCAAAACCCAGCACACTTATGGCTTGTACGTATCTTAATATTAATGTTTTTTTTTTTAGCTTTGTTATAGCTTTTAACTGATGTTACTTTGGCAGGTACGTGTGTTTACAATTCCTCGATCAAAAGTAACGCCTGGAAAAGAAAGTTGTGTCTGTTTCACTTGTTTTGCACCAGCTAATTTTGTTTTACACGGACGTTTACAGGGCACTGACCCAGTGATGAAGCAGTGTTGGTGTGAACCTTGCTGTCATAAACCTTGTCACAAACCTAGCTGTCATAAACCTTGCTGTCATAAACCTTGCTGTCATAAACCTTGCTGTCACAAACCTTGCTGTCATAGACCTCGCTGTCATGAATCTTATTCTCGTGAACCTTACTGTCATGAACCTCACTGAGCTTCATCAAGAAGCTAAATGAGGTTCACGACAGTCTCACTGCTCCTTGTTCTGTGGCGGACTACTACCTCAGAGTGACTTCACGAGGCACATACAGCACTATGCCCCAGGAAAGTGGTGGATCTTACTTAGAAGCAGCAAGTTGCACATGGTTTGACATGACGTGAGTTTTTGGCCCGCTTCAAACAGGAATCGTCACTTTGAGACAATTCCTACGACTTCTTTCTAGCATACACGGTTTTTTATAGAGTGGTACCTGTGTGATATCTGAGACTGGGACTCCAGTTTCTGTCTGTGAAGATATTAGTCTTGACATCAACGGACTTTTAAAAGTTTTTCAACATTATTATTTCCGTGTTTTTTTTTTATTAATTGATATAGGTTATTTTATTGTGGTAAGTTGGTATGTTAGTTTTTAATTGAATTCGTGTGTTTTGTTCCTGCCTTTTTATGGTCGTAATTTTTATCCGTGATGTTTTATGAGTTTTGCATTTAATTTATAGTCAGGAAAATACTGAGTACTGAGATCTGATCGGCTAGACTGGTTCAGCTGCTGCTGTGTTGATCTGGTTCAGTTCAGCTGCTGCTGTGTTGGTCTGGTTCATCTGATCTGGTTCACTGCTGCTGTGTTGATCTGGTTCAGCTGCTGATGCGTTGATCTGGTTCAGCTGCTGCTGTGTTGGCCTGGTTCAGCTGCTGCTGTGTTGATCTGGTTCAGCTGCTGCTGTGTTGGTCTGGTTCAGCTGCTGCTGTGTTGGTCTGGTTCAGCTGCTGCTGTGTTGGTCTGGTTCAGCTGCTGCTGTGTTGGTCTGGTTCAGCTGCTGCTTACACTGAGCTAATCTGAATCCGCTGTTGTTGCTACTAAGTTGATGTTATTCCGCAACACCTGCCTTGACAACTAGAGTTGGCAATAACCCCTTTGTCAAAGGCACATACAGATAAACACTTGGGCTGTGTGTGTATATGTGTGTGTATGTGTGTGTGTGTGTGTGTGTGTGTGTGTGTGTGTGTGTGTGTGTGTGTGTGTGTGTGTGTGTGTGTGTGTGTGTATGTGTGTGTGTGCTGCGCCTGCTGCTGAGTGTGTTTCTGCAGCACTTTCACTGGCAGCTAGGGTTGGGTGTTGCACTCTCACTACACCACAAGCGCTTCAAGATCAAAGCCTTATTTACCTTAACATAGCTAACAATGATGAGAACTCTGGTATAGTCTGTGTCCAGGGGACATGATTGCTCACTGAATGATTATTAATAAACATTGCCGCCATCAATAATTAATGATTACTTGATACTCGTCTACTAATAAGTTTTTTTGAAAAGCTGTGAACTTTAGTACTGTCAGTAAATACACCTTATGACACAATACTGTATCTCCCAGGAATATATACCCTTTCATGAGGCTACGTTTACTGAGTTTAAAGCTTGAGAAGTTTTAAGTTTAGAGAAGTTTAAAGTTGTGAGAAGCCGATCAGATGAGGCATTCTCAAGTTATCGCATGAAAATTGTTGTGCTATTTGCATTAATAAAGGGTGAAATTGGCATTTATAAAGCTGTAAGTTTGAAGGTGACCAGAATAAACATTCTAGAGTTATTACATAGAAAATTAAGTTGAAGAAGATATAATCTGACAGTCACTGTACTGAAGGTTCTCCTTGCCAGGGAACACCTGACAACATGTCTCAGAACAAACTGGCAGTGGGAAATTAAACAGAAAGGAAAAATAATATAATAATAATAATAATAATAATAATAATAATAATAATAATAATATCATTATTATTATAAGAACTCATTAAACAGCTGTAGAGAAAGTAAAACTTTTGAGACATTAAAATAAAGAGGGTAGTGGCATTTGGGAAGCCCAAGTAGAAATGATTACCTAGGTTGTCAGAGAAGAGAAATAAAGAGGGATGAAGAGCTCTTGGGTAAACAAGTCTACGTGGAGGTGAACATTTCCGTTATGCACACCAATACATGCACCCATCCTGTCTTCTACTTGACCCCGAGCTCTCTAATGTGACCTCCCGTGGCACTCCGTCAGCCTTAGCAGCTTTCTCGGTCGATTGGCATGCAGTTGTCCGCAGGGTCACTTAAATTAGCCTCGACCTCCAGTGATCTTTCGTAGCTTTTATTGCCTTTTAGTACGCTGTGTGTGTATGGGATGCTGGATGTCTTTGGTGCGATGTTTCGCAATCCTGAGTACCTGTCACCACGGAGTTGATATATGTGCCTGCCTTCCTCCCCTTGTGGTTACACACATATCTGAAGATATGTGTTAGCGCTCAGGTTTTATTTCCTCGTTTCACTGTGGTATTTTTATATATTTGCAGACCCGCGTTTTATTGTGATTTCTTCCATTCTGGAATGCAGTCTGCCTAGTTGTGGTAGATACAGCGGGTAAGAAGCTCCTCTCATCACCAAAAGAGTGGAAACTACTTAATTAGTTTAAACTCATAACAGGACCTCAAACCGATTCAAAAGTAAGATGATACAAAGCTCAAAGGGCAGGGAGTAATCCACACCAGTTAACCCAAGTGCAAAGGAAGTGCCCGAGGGCAAGAGCTCAACCCCTGTAGCCTCTCTCTCTCTCTCTCTCTCTGTCACACACACCGTTGAGGCAGGTCACAGAGGTTACCATTACGTCCTCTACTCAAGTACTGACTTTCAGTTTACTGTGGTTTATTCATGATCTCATGTATTACGGAAATGCCAGCATCATCTTCTGCTGCTGCTGCTGCTGCTGCTGCTGCTGCTGCTGCTCCTCCTCCTCCTCCTCCTCCTCCTCCTCCTCCTCCTCCTCCTCCTCCTCCTCCTCCTCCTCCTCCTCCTCCTCCTCCTCCTCCTCCTCCTCCTCCTCCTCAAGAATAGTGAAGGAGTAGCACTGAAAAAACAATTGTCTGAGTGGCTACACGTAAAAAAATAAGATCATCAGAAGTTTGTGAATTCTTTCACAATTTGTATAAACTGTCTTGAATAGAGACGTAACATCGAAATATTAACATTAGCGGATGACACCAAAAAGTAAAAAAAAAAAAAAAAAAAACAGTAATGATGGCTGATTGTATGAGCACTGAGACAGGAGAGGTCAATACCCTGGTCGGAGAGGTCAATACCCTGGTCGGAGAGGTCAATACCCTGGTCGGAGAGGTCAATACCCTGGTCGGAGAGGTCAATACCCTGGTCGGAGAGGTCAATACCCTGGTCGGAGAGGTCAATACCCTGGTCGGAGAGGTCAGTACCCTGGTCGGAGAGGTCAATACCCTGGTCGGAGAGGTCAATACCCTGGTCGGAGAGGTCAATACCCTGGTCGGAGAGGTCAATACCCTGGTCGGAGAGGTCAGTACCCTGGTCGGAGAGGTCAATACCCTGGTCGGAGAGGTCAGTACAATGGTCGGAGAGGTCAATACCCTGGTCGGAGAGGTCAGTACCCTGGTCGGAGAGGTCAATACCCTGGTCGGAGAGGTCAATACCCTGGTCGAGGTCGGAGAATACCCTGGTCGGAGAGGTCAATACCCTGGTCGGAGAGGTCAATACCCTGGTCGGAGAGGTCAATACCCTAGTCGGAGAGGTCAATACCCTGGTCGGAGAGGTCAATACCCTGGTCGGAGAGGTCAATACCCTGGTCGGAGAGGTCAATACCCTGGTCGGAGAGGTCAATACCCTGGTCGGAGAGGTCAATACCCTGGTCGGAGAGGTCAATACCCTGGTCGGAGAGGTCAATACCCTGGTCGGAGAGGTCAATACCCTGGTCGGAGAGGTCAATACCCTGGTCGGAGAGGTCAATACCCTGGTCGGAGAGGTCAATACCCTGGTCGGAGAGGACAATACCCTGGTCGGGGAGGTCAATACCCTGGTCGGGGAGGTCAATACCCTGGTCGGAGAGGTCAATACCCTGGTCGGAGAGGTCAATACCCTGGTCGGAGAGGTCAATACCCTGGTCGGAGAGGTCAATACCCTGGTCGGAGAGGTCAGTACCCTGGTCGGAGAGGTCAATACCCTGTTCGGAGAGGTCAATACCCTGGTCGGAGAGGTCAATACCCTGGTCGGAGAGGTCAATACCCTGGTCGGGGAGGTCAATACCCTGGTCGGAGAGGTCAATACCCTGGTCGGAGAGGTCAATACCCTGGTCGGAGAGGTCAATACCCTGGTCGGAGAGGTCAATACCCTGGTCGGAGAGGGTCAGTACCCTGGTCGGAGAGGCCAATACCCTGTTCGGAGAGGTCAATACCCTGTTCGGAGAGGTCAATACCCTGGTCGGAGAGGTCAATACCCTGGTCGGAGAGGTCAATACCCTGGTCGGAGAGGTCAATACCCTGGTCGGAGAGGTCAATACCCTGGTCGGAGAGGTCAATACCCTGGTCGGAGAGGTCAATACCCTAGTCGGAGAGGTCAATACCCTGGTCGGAGAGGTCAATACCCTAGTCGGAGAGGTCAATACCCTGGTCGGAGAGGTCAATACCCTAGTCGGAGAGGTCAATACCCTGATCGGAGAGGTCAATACCCTGGTCGGAGAGGTCAATACCCTGGTCGGAGAGGTCAATACCCTGGTCGGAGAGGTCAATACCCTGGTCGGAGAGGTCAATACCCTGGTCGGAGAGGTCAATACCCTAGTCGGAGAGGTCAATACCCTGGTCGGAGAGGTCAATACCCTGGTCGGAGAGGTCAATACCCTGGTCGGAGAGGTCAATACCCTAGTCGGAGAGGTCAATACCCTGGTCGGAGAGGTCAATACCCTGGTCGGAGAGGTCAATACCCTGGTCGGAGAGGTCAATACCCTAGTCGGAGAGGTCAATACCCTGGTCGGAGAGGTCAATACCCTGGTCGGAGAGGTCAATACCCTGGTCGGAGAGGTCAATACCCTGGTCGGAGAGGTCAATACCCTGGTCGGAGAGGTCAATACCCTGGTCGAAGAGGTCAGTACCCTGGTCGGAGAGGTCAATACCCTGGTCGGAGAGGTCAATACCCTGGTCGGAGAGGTCAATACCCTGGTCGGAGAGGTCAATACCCTGGTCGGAGAGGTCAATACCCTGGTCGGAGAGGTCAATACCCTAGTCGGAGAGGTCAATACCCTGGTCGGAGAGGTCAATACCCTGGTCGGAGAGGTCAATACCCTGGTCGGAGAGGTCAATACCCTGGTCGGAGAGGTCAATACCCTGGTCGGAGAGGTCAATACCCTAGTCGGAGAGGTCAATACCCTGGTCGGAGAGGTCAATACCCTGGTCGGAGAGGTCAATACCCTGGTCGGAGAGGTCAATACCCTGGTCGGAGAGGTGAAAGATAAATTTCAATGTTAACATATACAAAATATTGCAATTTGGTATTAATATCAAACATAATTTGGTAAACACTTGTCAGAAACGTGAGGAGTAGAATACTAAAGCTTGATGGGACCAAGACTTTTCAACACTTTCGAGCTATGCATGAAGAGAATTCCTGTATTTTCTGGCATACAAGGTCAGGGTCAAGGGTAGACTTTTGGATTACACTTTAGCAATTGTTTACAACTGCTTGGAAAACAATCATCTCATACGCTAGTGCGCCTTATATGCCGGAAAATATGGTACCAACAAACCTCTAGATGTCCTCAAGAGGAAATCTGGTAAGTTCCTCAAGTCACTGCCGGACCAGCAGGGCTGTGGTGCATAAGCTGATCGATCAGGCCAGTAAACGGTAGTCTTGGTCTGGGACCGGTCAGTGAGGGCAGTGACCCCCGGAAGCGAATAGGTGACCTTCAGGTAACCTAGTGTAATAAAGACATGTACCACTAAGGACATTTTAAATTCAAATCAGTGCATTTAACAATATAAAAGAGAAGCACTGCAGCAGGCCTACTGACCTGTACTAGGCAAATCACACAAACCCTACACCCATTCATATCCTTGTGCATTATTATTATAATCAAGCGGGAAGCGCTAAACCCATAGGATTACACAGCGCCTGTGGGGGGGATGGAAGGTATTCAGGGTTAATTCAGGGAACTGGAGCACAGATCCAGTTCCCTAGATCAAGAGCCCCTCACCAGCATCCTTGTGCAACCTATTTTTAAATAAACCCAGGGTTCTCGCTTCAATGACTACTCGGGAGTTTATTCCACACATCCACAACACTGTTACCTATATTCTTTATAAAGCTATTTTTGTCCAACTTGACCCCATTGTGAATTGTATCTTGGATAGATATTTTCAGCCCGTTATTTATATCTTCTTTATTTATTCCTGTCTTCCATTTCTATACTTCAGTCATATCCCTCAGTAATTCTAAATCTTCTCAGAGAAAGTAGATTCAATGTCCTCAGTCTGTTCTCGTAGTTAAGATGCTTGATACATGGCATCAACTTCATTATTCTCAGTATTTTCAAGCTCATTTATGTCCATTTTTTTAATACAGACACCGAAACTGTGCAGCATAATCTGAATGAGGCCTTACCGACGATATATAAAGTTGAGGTACAACCTGAGGACTCATATTATTTATACTTCTTGATTTGAAGCCAAGAATCCTATTAGCTTCATTGAGAACTCTAATGAATTATTGTCTTGGTTTTAGATTACTGTTAACCTGAACTCCCAAATCATTCTCGCATTCAGAGTGATTAAGATTTGCGTTACTTGGTAATTCTGTTTTCCAAGAGTTAGAACCTTACATTTATCTACATTAAACTGCATCTGCCAATTCTCCGATCACTGCATCATCCTATCCAGATCTTCTTATAGCACTCTAAAGAATTTATCTGACGCAATTATACTTACGTCGTTATTTATTCCCTCATTACTGTGTCATTAATACGTATTGTGAGTAAAAAAGAGCCCAACACTAGCACCTGTGGAACACCACTTGTGACGTGTGCCCACTCTGATTCTCCTTCACTTAAGCACACTCTCTTTTGCCTATTTCTCAAGCACGTCTCGATCTAGGAAAAAAAATACCCTATTATCCAGTGTTCACCTACTTTCTTCAACAGTCTCCCGTGTTGAACTCGATCAGAGGCTTTTGTGGAAAAAGTTAGTAAATTCGAACGGCAAGAACGCCCCTTTGTTAAATCGTTTTGAGATTTGTTGATCAACTTTTATATTTCTTGGTAGTTTCTAATTGCTTCAGCAATTATTGATTCCATCAATTTTTCCCACAATGGAGGTTAGGCTAATTGGTCTATAAATCAAAGTAGCTTATATTACGCTTTGATAAATGTCATGGTGGCGACCATCTCCACTTACCTGCTCCACAGGATTAATCACCTGTCTGGTCTTCCCAGTCTACTCCACCCAGATAATCCCTAAGACCCACAAAATCAACTGAATGATATTCAGGGACCTTGACTTGATTAGAATTAAATTCCATGGGAGATCTGAGTTGACCCCCACCGTGTTAATGTTGACCCCACTTTGTATGTGTACCTCACCTTATGTTAACCCCAAAGTATTGAAGGCATTGACCCCATGTTGAAAGTATTGACCACACCGTGTTGAAATGTGTTGACCACACCCTGTTAAATTATATTGACCACACCCTGTTGATGTGTTAACTACACCGTGTTGATGCATTGACCAAACAGTGTTGAATGTATTGACCACACCGTGTTGATGTGATGACTAGTGTTATTGTTGACCAGTGTTGGTGTTGACCAAACAGTGCTACTATTGACCTCACCAGCTTTAGGGCTGTTGTATAAATGCCAAGGACGGTTACCCACCTGTGACCCACTTAACTGTTGCTGTCGTGAGTGAGTAGTCACGACCTTCCTCTCAGCCGTACTATCTTGTGTGTGTACTCACCTATTTGTACTCGCCTATTTGTGGTTGCAGGGGTCGATTCACAGCTCCTGGCCCCGCCTCTTCGCTGATTGCTACTAGGTCCTCTCTCTCCCTGCCCCATGAGCTCTATCATACCTCGCCTTAAAACTATGTATGGTTCCCGCCTCCACTACGTCACTTTCTAGGCTATTCCACGGCCTGACTACTCTATGACTGAAGAAATACTTCCTAACATCCCTTTGATTCATCTGAGTCTTCAACTTCCAATTGTGACCTCTTGTGTCTGTGTCCCTTCTCTGGAACATCCCGTCTTTGTCCACCTTATCTATTCCGCGCAGTATTTTATATGTCGTTATCATGTCTCCCCTGACCCTCCTGTCCTCCAGTGTCGTCAGGCCGATTTCCCTCAACCTTTCTTCGTAGGACAATCCCCGTAGCTCTGGGACTAGTCTTGTTGCAAACCTTTGCACTTTCTCTAATTTCTTGACATGCTTGACTAGGTGTGGATTCCAAACTGGTGCTGCATACTCCAGTATGGGCCTGACATAAATGATATACAGAGTCTTAAACGAATCCTTACTGAGGTATCGGAACGCTATCCGTAGGTTTGCCAGGCGCCCGTATGCTGCAGCAGTTATCTGATTGATGTGCGCCTCAGGAGATATGCTCGGTGTTATACTCACCCCCAGGTCTTTTTCCTTGAGTGAGGTTTGCAGTCTTTGGCCATCTAAACTATATTGTGTCTGCGGTCTTCTTTGCCCTTCCCCAATCTTCATGACTTTGCATTTGGCAGGGTTAAATTCAAGGAGCCAGTTGCTGGACCAGGCTTGTAGCCTGTCCAGGTCTCTTTGTAGTCCTGCCTGATCCTCATCCGATTTGATTCTTCTCATTTACTTCGCATCATCTGCAAACAAGGACACTTCTGAGTCTATCCCTTCAGTTATGTCGTTCACATATACCAAGAACAGCACAGGTCCTAGGACTGACCCCTGTGGAACCCCGCTTGTCACAGGCGCCCACTCTGACACCTCGTCGCGTACCATGACTCGTTGTTGCCTCCCTGACAGGTATTCTCTGATCCATTGCAGTGCCTTTCCTGTTATGTGTGCCTGATCCTCTAGCTTTTGCAGTAACCTCTTGTGAGGAACTGTGTCGAAGGCCTTCTTGCAGTCCAAAAATATGCAGTCGATCCACCTCTCTCTCTCTTGTCTTACTTCTGTCACCTTGTCATAAAACTCTAATAGGTTTGTGACACAGGATTTTCCTTCCCTGAAACCGTGCTGGTTGTCAACTATACACTTGTTTCTTTCCAGGTGCCCCACCACTCTCCTCCTGATGATCTTCTCCATGACCTTGCATACTATACACGTTAGTGATACAGGTCTGTAGTTTAGTGCCTCATGTCTGTCTCCCTTTTTAAAAATTGGGACTACATTTGCCATTTTCCATACCTCAGGGAATTGCCCAGTTTCAAGTGATGCGTTGAAGATCTTTGTTAATGGCTCACACAATATCTCTGCTCCCTCTTTAAGGACCCATGGAGAGATGTTGTCTGGTCCCACCGCCTTTGAGGTGTCAAGTTCGCATTGCAGCTTCTTCACCTCCTCCTTGGTTATATGTACCTCATCCAGCACTTGCGGGTGTGCCCCCCTGTTCTGATTTCCTGGAGTCCTACTGGGTTCCACTGTAAATACCTCTTTAAATCTTGTGTTGAGCTCCTGACATACCTCTTGGTCATTTCTTGTGAATTCCCCATCACCCTTCCTCAGTCTGATTACCTGGTCCTTGACTGTTGTTTTCCTCCTGATGTGGCTGTTCAACAGCTTCGGGTCAGTCTTTACTTTTGATGCTATGTCATTTTCATATTGTCTCTGAGCCTCCCTTCTTATCCGTGCATATTCGTTTCTGGCTCTTCGGCTGATTTCTTTATTTTCCTGAGTTCTCTGTCTTCTGTACCTTTTCCATTCTCTAGTACACCTAGTTTTTGCCTCCCTACACCTTTGGGTGAACCAAGGACTCGTTCTGTTCTTCCCATTATTTTTGTTTCCCTTGGGAACAAACCTCTCCTCTGCCTCCTTGCATTTTGTTGCTACATAGTCCATCATTTCTTGTACTGGTTTTCCTGTCAGTTCCCTCTCCCACTGAATGTCTTGAAGGAAGTTCCTCATGCCTGAGTAATTCCCCCTTTTGTAGTTTGGTTTTTCCCAGCCTATTCCTGCTACTCTCTCCACTTGGAGCTCAACTATGTAGTCGAAGCACAGAACCACATGATTACTAGCTCCCAGAGGCCTTTCATACATGATACCCTCGATGTCCGAACTACTCATGGTGAATACAAGGTCCAGTCTTGCTGGTTAATCCTCTCCTCTCTCTCTCTGGTAGTGTCTCTAACATGCTGATGCATGAGGTTTTCCAGTACCACATCCATCATCTTGGCTCTCCAACTAATTGTGGTTGCAGGGGTCGAGACTCAGCTCCTGGCACCGCCTCTTCACTGATCGCTACTAGGTCCTCTCTCTCTCTGCTTCCTGAGCTTTATCATACCTCTTCTTAAAACTATGTATGGTTCCTGCCTCCACTACTTCACTTGCTAGGCTATTCCACTTCCTGACGACTCTATGACTGAAGAAATACTTCCTAACGTCCCTGTGACTCGTCTGAGTCTTCAGCTTCCAGTTGTGACCCCTTGTTCCTGTGTCCCCTCTCTGGAACATCCTATCTCTGTCCACCTTGTCTATTCCCTGCAGTATCTTGTATGTCGTTATCATGTCTCCCCTGACCCTTCTGTCCTCCAGTGTCGTCAGTTCGAGTTCCCTCAACCTTTCCTCGTACGACATTCCCCTGAGCTCTGGGACTAGCCTTGTTGCAAACCTTTGCACTTTCTCTAACTTTTTGACGTGCTTGACCAGGTGTGGGTTCCAGACTGGTGCTGCATACTCCAGTATGGGCCTAACATACACAGCGTACAGTGTCTTGAACGATTCCTTATTAAGGTATCGGAACGCTATTCTCAGGTTTGCCAGGCGCCCGTATGCTGCAGCAGTTATTTGGTTGATGTGTGCCTTCGGTGACGTGCTCGGTGTTATGGTCACCCCGAGGTCTTTCTCCCTGAGTGAGGTCTGTAGTCTTTGTCCACCTAGCCTATACTCTGTCTGCGATCTTCTTTGCCCCTCCCCGATCTTCATGACTTTGCATTTGGCAGGATTGAATTCGAGAAGCCAGTTACTGGATCACATGTCCAGCCTGTCCAGGTCTCTTCGCAGTCCTGCCTCATCCTCATCCGATTTAATTCTTCTCATCAACTTCACATCATCTGCGAATAGCACGGGTCCTAGAACTGACCCCTGTGGGACCCCGCTCGTCACAGGCGCCCACTGTGATACCTCTTCACGTACCATGACCATGTGTGTGTGTGTGTGTTAACTATATGTAATAACTCATTAGTAACTATAGGAGTAGTGCTCTGCTACTGTCAAAGAATATGAAAAAGGTCACAGTACCGTGGCTGGGACAGTATTCCAATAACCGCTACTTAGTATTGACCTCTTGGGGGTCTTGTCATGTCTAGTCTTGAAGCTGTGTATGGTGTTTGCCTCTCCCACTGCCTCATCCAAGACATTCCACTTTTCAGTCATCCTCAGACCAAAGAAATTCTTCCTTACATCCCTGTGGCTCGTCTGGGTTGTCGGTTTCATCTGTCTTCTTGATCCTGGTCCTCTTGATTAATTCACTCTGTTCCTATCTGTCCTATCAATTTCTCTTAAGATTTTGTAAGTAGTAATCATGTCTTCGTCGTTTCTAAAGTGGTTAGGTTCAGTTCCTTCAACCTGTTTTCCTGTTCTCATAGCTTTATCGTACCCTGTTTCTGGTTGCAAGGGTCGAGTCTGAGCTCCTGGCTCCACCTCTCCACTAGCCGCTATTGGGTTCACTCTCCCGGCTGTTTGAGCTTCATCATGTCTATTCTTAAAACTATATATAGATCCCGCCTCTACCACTACACTGTCTAGGTCGTTCCACCTCCAAAATCTAAAGAAGTATTTCCTAATATCCCTGTGACGCATCTGTGTTTTTAACTTCCAGCTGTGTCCTCGTGTATCTAAGACCCGCCTCTCAAACAGCCTTGATTTTCCCATCCTGTCTAATCTCTCAGTATTTTGTACGGGTCATACCGCTCTCTAATGTTGTTAGGTTTTCTAGGGTCTGCTCATAGCTCTCACTCCTCAACTATGGGAAGTTTCGCTGCAAACCTTAACACCTTTTCTATCTTCTATACCTGCTGTATCAGCTGCTGGTTCTATAGTGATGCTGCATACTATGTATAAGGCCGTGTTGAGGTTATTAAAAGATACCCTTAAGTTTGTCAGTCTCACTTTTGCTGCGGCAGTTATTCGATTGTATTCCTCAGGCGACACGCTCGAAACTATGCTCACCCTGAGGTAAGGTTTGCAGCCTTTGTCCTCTAAGCCTGTATTATGTTTCTGGCCGTCTATGCCCTTTCCCGACATTCATAACTTTGCATTTACTGTGGTTAAATTCTAATAGCCACTTGTCAGAGCAATTGTGCACTTCGTCCAGGTCCATTTGTGGTCTTTCCTAGTCTACTCCTGTTTGTATTCTTCTCACCAGTTTCATGTCATTTGCAAATATGAACACTTCTCACTAGATTTCTTCTGCCGTGTTAAGTACACAAGTAACACTACTGGTCCAAGTACTGACCCTAGTGGAATCCCCACTAGTTATACTTGCCCATTCTGACACCTACCGATCAATGACTCGTTGTTTCCTTCCTTTTAAATATTCCCTGATCCAGTGTAGTGCTTTTCCTATTTCTCCTGCCTGCTCGTCTAGCTTTCTTCTTAAATTCTTGTGAGTTAGCTGTATCGGACGCCTTCTTACAATCCAAAATTGTCCAGTCTACGCACCCCTTTCTCTCCTGCCTAATTTTCATTACCTTCTCTTAGAACCTTAGCAGATTTGTGAAACAGGATTTATCATCTCCAAAACAGTTCTGGCTGCTGTTTATGAATCCGCTCCTTTTCGGGATTTCTACTACTGCTACATGTCTCTCCTCTTTTCTAAATATCGGGACTACATTTGCGGCTTTCCAGCCCTCTGTTAGCTAATCTGTTTCAAATGACTTGACGATCTTTGCTAGTTGTTCACACAGCTCTTCTGCCCCATCTCGATGAATAGATGGCGAGATGTTGTCAGGTCACGTTGCCTTCGAGGTACGTAACTTCTTCAGTGATTTCTTTCTCTCTCCTTTTGTGTGTATTGTGTCCAGTGCTTGTTGGTGCACCCTTTCTCTCTGATTCTGGCAATGTTTCTGATTCTAATGACAATACATTCCTAAATCTTCTCAGCGCCTCGCTCACTTCTTGGTCATTCTTAGTGAGCTTTCCTGCTTCCTTGTACAGCCTTATTGCCTGGTCTTTTGCATTTTGCAGTTGTTTTCTTTCTGACGTGGCTGTATAGTAACACGCGAATTCATTTCTGACTCTTCAGGTTGCTTCCCTATTCTCTGGTATTCTTTTTCTTCATTTCTTCCATACTCTTGTAATTTTAGTTTTTGTTTCTCAGTGCCTCTGGGTGAACCAAGGCTTAAATCTGTTCTTGCCTGTATTGCTCCTACTGAGAATGAATATTTCCCGTGCCTCCGGGCACTTCCCAATTACTTCATCATTTCACTTCATGTGACTTCTTACCTACCATATTGTCGGCAATTCTACCAACATTATTATATTCTTCGAAAATGCCTCATGCCTGCAGTCTCTTTTGAATTCGGATTTGTCCCTTCCTTCATACTCTTTGTTTATCTCTACTCTCGACTTCTACAAGGACATTGAATATGTGAGGCCTCTCATATAGGGCGAATACAAGGTTCAGCCTCACTGGTTCGTCGCCTCCTCTTTAGTTGTCTGTTACATGCTGACCCCTGAAATTTTCCATTGCTACCTCCAACAACTTATCTCTCCTCGTTCCGGTCTTCCATGTGGCTCCAGACTTTTCCTATCTGTTTCCTTATAGTTAACATCTTCCATGATCAGTAGTGTTGTATTGCCCGTGTGGCCTCTACTAGCCACCACTACTATCGTGACCACCATCACACTTTTGGTGTTATATTCCTGTCTTAGCCTCCTGCTGTTTAGTGGTGAGTTGTACATCACTGCTATCACCACTTTGGGTACCCCAGTTCCGAGTGTTCCTATTTAGTCTCCTGACCCCACTGTGCATTTCACTCGTGTCCTAATGAATCCATTGGTTCCTGAATAGCATTGCTACTCCACCTTCTCTATTTCCCGTGTCCTTTTCAAGTATTTGGTATCCTTCTGGGAAGATTGCATCTGTTATCGCCACTGTGAGCGTCACCTCTCTGTGAGGGAAAAGTTCAACAGATAGGAGTAGCGAGCGAGTATATGGTAATGATAGTTTGATTGCCGGCTGCTTGTTAAGGTAGGGTAAGTCTAGCTCCCGCTATCCTCCCCATCCTTCCCCCCCCCCCGAAAGGTGACGTGTGGGGCTCCAGCCAAACAGTAATCACTCGACTCACAGCTCCCAGCACAACTGTAAGTAAAAGCCTGCTCCTATTCTAGTAGACTTATTGGTTGAAAGCTTCACTTTTGACCAATAATAAACTTAGTCCTCTCAGCCTTGATCTTAATGTTAGATGTTTTGATAATCACCACCTCTTTTAGGTATTGTACTTATCATGGAGAGTGATTTCTTAAGCAGTGGGTAACCTGTCTCTCTTTCCAGCTTGGATTGACAGATCGGGTCACCTGCCAACCAACGAGAAGTGTTGAAGGAGAAGGCCTTGTGCAAAAGTCCGGAGACGTCACATTTTGATCTACCTACCTGATTAACTGTAGGCAACAGCAGACAACAGCCCCTCATCTTTGTAGTGGTAAAGAACCTACTTTCCTGTCATCTGGACTGACTATTCAAGGCTATAGACTCTGTGAAGAACTAGTCGTTGGGTTGTCACCAACACCTGTGACCCCCCCCCCCCCATCATCAGTAACGGCTACAATTTCTACAAGACGGTGTCAACCTCCACCAGACACCCCAGTATAACTGTACATATTAGCGTTGAATTCAAATGTCATTTTTTCATTTCATTTTTCATTTTTCTTTCAAATAGGATACACGTTCATGTTTCACTGTTTTATCTTTGCATTAATAAATAATAAAGTGTTTATCTTTGTGAATTATTATTTCTTTTTCTATTCATTAATTTTCCTGAGGAGGAGCCAGCCTTGGTAATACTGTCTGAAGTTGTTACAGGGCTGAGTAAGCCTTCACTCTCTTATTGCTATAATATCTGGGGAATGCCTCCTGTATCCGCTACTTCCATTCTTATTTGTTTTCCCATCTGCATTTGTTTACCACACTTTCAGTTTTGTTTCAGTTAATGTGCTTGCTCTAGTTTTTGAGTTTCTGTTCTCCTGGTTTTTGTCCATGTATCAGGGAATGAGTGGGAATAGGGATATGGAGGTTAGGAGTAATTGTAATGACTGGTTGTGAGGGGTCTGGATCTTGCACAGAACCGTGTGTATGTTTGTGTGTATGTTTGTGTGTGTGTGTGTGTGTGTGTGTGTGTGTGTGTGTGTGTGTGTGTGTGTGTGTGTGTGTGTGTGACTGATTCAGTGCATTTTTCAGCAGTTGCGTACGCAAGCGTCAATATTTCATTATAATACATGGAATTTCTGCCTTGTATTTGCCGTGCGTCTCGTCGTGCAGATTCCCTTCTATGTGGTGGCAGTAAGAGAGAGAGAGAGAGAGCGCGCCATAACTACGCTGCAAGAAGCCTCCCTGCAGATTTCTCCGAATTTTGTTCATTATTTTTCATTTTTTTTTTTTGCGTCATGCACTGTTATGTGTTTGCTTGTGCATCCAAGTGTGACTGACCACCTGTTTGCTCGATCACTTTGTTTACCTCTCTGTTTGAATTTGCATCTGAGAAGAACCGACCATGAATGACTATATATATATATATATATATATATATATATATATATATATATATATATATATATATATATATATATATATATATATATTTGTAAATTACTGGAAGTGTTACTGCAAGAATGAGTTATCAACTAATCTGAGACGGGAATCTAATAACCATGCAGCTACACATAATAATAAATATGTAATAATTAAATATGTTTCGGTCGCTGCGTGATCAGAAGAAGGTATGTCTGTGTTCCATAATATTCTTAATAATAATAATATATTTATTTCTACAAGTACATGTACAAGGTATACAGTCCTAGCTGACATCAATGACATACTACTATATAGAAAGTCACTTGTTATGCTGAGCATTTCGGGAAAATTAGCTAAGTTTTCCCCAGGATGCGACCCACACCAGTCGATTAACACCCAGGTACCCATTTTATACTGATGGGTGAACACAGACAACCGGTGTAAGGAAACACGCTCAATGTTTCAACCCTCGCCGGGAATCGAACCCGGACAGTCACCGTGTGAAGCGAGAGCTTTTGCCACCAGGCCACGGGACAACACTCGTAAAACCTCTTTCCCAAATGCCAAGTATCTCCATTCCGCTTACAATGAAGTTGCCCTGTGATCGACAGAGTATCCTGCTGATCAGCAGTGAACGAGGCGTAGATATAAGCTTTCATTCAGTTGTCTGTCATTCTTTCGCGAATAAAGGATTAAAGTTTTCTCTCAGCTGGTCGTTGGACTGATGATGTCTTTGACTTCAATGTATCTTGCATACCGTCTTTGTAACTTGCACTGCTCACACCGCGACTCTACTGGCCGGCTAATACCTTGCAGTAAATATACTTACACTCACTGTGAAAAGAGGCATTGAGGCGGAGAGCCACTGCATTGATAATGAGTACGTGGTATGTGCTGTGAGGGGAAGTAATGGAGGCAGAGTCCATTCTTGAGTTCAAGTGTAAATATGACAAAATCCGTGAGATCTGTGCGTTGATACGTGTGCCGGTGATGACCTGTCTGAAGAGACTCTCTCGAGTGAAGAATAATCTGCTCTAAATTTTATCCTCGGAGCATACTTTAGAAGTTTCTTTTTGCATCTTTGGATTATTTAAATGCTCATTTTCCATTTTTATAAGATGTGATGCTTCCCTTCCGAGCCTATTGACTCTCATAGGTAAATTGCTTCATTTGAAGGACCAGCCTGAAGCTGGTCCTTCAAATAATAATACATTTCAACATGATACAGTGTTTGTACAGAGATGGGGGACATTTAGTTGTGCATGCGGAAAGCACATAGTTATGCAGAGCATTTCGGGCAATATGGAGAGAGCTGAAGTAGAGAGGTAAGAACATAAGAAGAACATAAGAAAGAATGAACACTGCAGCAGGCCTACTGACCCATGCGAGGCAGGTTCGAGTCTCCTACCGGCTTAAGTCAATGCCCCAACCTAGTCAGGTCAGGTCACATTCACTTAAAGAAGGAACGCGACAACTGACCTAATAGCACAAGCTAATCAGGTCCAACTCACACCCACCCACATCCACTCATGTATTTATCCAACCTATTTTTAAAACTACACAACGTTTTAGCCTCTATAACTGTACTGGGGAGTTTGTTCCACTCATCCACAACTCTATTACCAAACCAGTGCTTTCCTATATCCTTTCTGAATCTGAATTTTTCCAACTTAAAACCATTGCTACGAGTCCTGTCTAGGCTAGATATTTTCAGCACGTTATTTACATTCCCTTTATTTATTCCTGTCTTAAATTTATACACCTCAATCATTATTATTTTTTTTACTATTAACACACTGGCCGATTCCCACCAATTCTAAGCCTTTCTAGAGAGTGCAGATTCAGGGCCCTCAGTCTATCTTCATAGGGAAGATTTCTGATACATGGAATCAACTTTGTCATCCTCCTTTGTATGTTTTCCAGAGCATTTATATCCATTCTGTAATACGGTGACCAAAACTGAGCAGCATAATCTAAATGAGGCCTAACCAAGGACATATAGAGTTGAAGAACAACCTGAGGACTCCTATTATTTATGCTTCTTGATATGAAGCCAAGGATTCTGTTAGCTTTATTGCGAGCATTTATGCACTGCTGTCTTGGTTTCAGATTACTGCTAACCAGAACTCCTAAATCTTTTTCGCAATCCGTAATATTAAGATCTACATTATTTAGTTTATATGTGTCATGGTTATTTTCCTGTCCAACATTTAGAACTTTGCATTTGTATGTATTAAACTGCATCTGCCACTTCTTCGATCATTGCATCAGTCTATTCAAATCTTCCTGAAGTGCTCTAATGTCCTCGTCAGAATGAATTCGACGGTCTATTTTGGTGTCATCGGCAAACTTGCTTATGTCGCTCTTTATGCCCTCATCAATGTCGTTTATGTAGATTGTGAACAACAGGGGGCCCAACACTAACCTCTGTGGAACACCACTCGTGACGCTTCCCCACTCTGATTTCTCCCATTTATGCAAACATTCTGATGCCTATTTGTCAACCACGCCTCTATCCAGGAAAAAATTTCTCTTGTTCCATGTGCCTTAATTTTCCTCAATACTCTCTGTTATGGGACCCTGTCAAAAGAATTACAAAAGTCCATATACACAATATCATATTCATTACCATGATCTACCTCCTCAAATACCTTAGTGAAAAAAGTTAATAAATTCATAAGGCAGGAACGCCTCTTTGTAAAACCATGCTGGGATTCATTGATTAATCTATGCTTTTCAAGGTGGCTATGAACTGCCTCGGCAATTATTGATTTCATAAATTTTCCCACTATGGAG
The DNA here is from genome assembly GCF_038502225.1 of Cherax quadricarinatus. Taxonomy (NCBI): domain Eukaryota; kingdom Metazoa; phylum Arthropoda; class Malacostraca; order Decapoda; family Parastacidae; genus Cherax; species Cherax quadricarinatus. The sequence goes on from NC_091348.1 coordinate 7,396,061, forward strand.
GTTAGGCTTATTGGTCTATAGTTCGAAGCTAAGGACCTGTCACCTGCTTTGAAAATAGGTATCACATTTGCCATTTTCCACTTAACTGGCACCATGCTAGTCTGTAGTGATACGTTGAAAAGATTAGCCAAAGGTTTGCTAAGCTCCTCTTTACATTCCTTTAGAACCCTTGTGTACAGTTCATCAGGGCCTGGGGATTTGTTAGGTTTTAATTTATCAATTTGCCTAAGGACCATGTCACTTGTGACCCTAATCGTGCATAGTTTATTATCATCCTGTTCTACGTAATTTATTATTTCTGGGATATCGCTAGTATCTTCCTGTGTAAAAACTGAGAGGAAGTATGTGTTAAAAATTCTACACATTTCCTTATCACTGTCAGTGAGCTGACCCGAGTAACTTTTGAGTGGGCCTATCTTGTCCCTGATCTTACTTCTGTATACCTGAAAGAATCCTTTTGGGTTAGTCTTCGATTCTCTTGCAACTTTAACCTCATAATCTCTTTTTGCTTTTCTTATTCCATTTTTTATTTCTCTCTTTAACTGAATATATTGATTTCTTAATTGCCCCTCTCCTCTTTTGATTTGCCTATATATGCCTCTCTTTTGACCAATGAGATGTTTTCATCTATTGTTCATCCATTTAGGATCAGTTTTGTTTGATCTGATTTCCCTATTTGGAACATAAGTTGTCTGAACAGCTAGAACTATGCCCTGGAAAACGTCATATTGGCATTCATCACCACCTACCTGACCCATAGTCAGGTCATTCCAGTTCAGCCCACCCAAGTAATTTTTCAGTCCTATGAAATCAGCTAAGCAGAAGTCAGGGACAGAGACTTGATTGCCATTATTAGGGGAATTCCATGATATATTAAAACTGAGTGATTTGTGATCACTTTCCCCAAGCTCATCATTAACCTCAAGATTATTAATTAGAGTTTCCCTGCTGGCAAGAACCAAGTCAAGCAGGTTATTTCCTCTAGTTGGTTCTGTCACAAACTGTTTTAAAAAACAATCTTGAATCGTATCAAGAAAGTCACTTGACTCTAAATTTCCTGTCAAATTGCTCCAGTCAATCTGTATATAGCTGAAATCTCCTATTATCACAACATTTTCGTATGTAGATGCCTTACGAATTTCATCCCATAGAAGTTTACCGCACTCCCTATCAAGATTTGGGGCCCTGTAAATCACACCCAAAATTAATTTTTCACAGCCTTCGAGAAGCTGTAACCAAACAGATTCAGAGGCAGACGCTTCTAATTTTATATCTTGTCTTACACAATTTAAATTGTCTCTGACATACATCGCTACTCCACCACCTTTCCTGTTGACCCTGTCAGTGTGGAATAATTTATAGCCTTGTATGTGACATTCAGAGGGCATCTCTCTATCTTTCAGATTGAGCCAGGTCTCTGTTATAGCAATGATATCTATGTTACCTGCACTTGCAATTAATCTTAGCTCATCTATCTTATTTCTTTCACTCCTGCTATTAGTATAGTAGACCTTAAGGGAGCTAGTCCCTTGCTGCCCTCTGCTGCCTCCCTTTGTTTGCTGACCTGATCTATTGTCTTTATTTATAACTTCATGATGAATGTCTTTTATACATTTACTGTTTTCAACCCTAGTGTTGCAACCTTACTGTTTTCCACACACACCCATACCTCTATCTTCTATCAGTTTAAAATCCTAGGCATTTCAGCAATGGCCCTCTCGATTGAGTTTGCAAGAGCTACCACCCCTGCCCCAGAGAGATGTACCCCATCCCTTGCATACATATCATGTTTGCCATAAAAGTTGTTCCAGTTGTCAATGAATGGGATTGCAAGTTCCTTGCAGTATCTGTCTAGCCAGCAATTGACACCAATTGCCCTAGACAACCATTCATTGCCCACTCCCCTTCTAGGCAAGATACTACATATGATTGGGACCCCTCCCTTACACTTAATTAAATCTATAGCTGGCCTGTACTTATCTAGCAGCTCTTCTCTCCTACCCTTCCCAATATCACTTCCACCAGCACTGAGACAGATAATAGGCTTGTTCCCATTACCTGACATGATATTATCCAACCTGTTGACTATGTCACTAACACCAGCTCCAGGGAAGCACACTCTATCTCTTACCTTCTTATTCCTATTACAGAAAGCACAGTCCATATATCTTACCTGTGAGTCGCCAACTACAAGGATGCGCTTACCTCTATTTGCAGGGGAAGTAGTACCTTTACCTTCACTGGCCACTGAAGTACACTCATCCTGAAGAACAGAAAAGCGATTTCCTACCTTCAAATCTTCTCTCTTAACTTTCCTTATTTTGATGCTCTTCCCATTACTGGGAACTACTTGCCACTTGTAGCAGTTGCTGGACTGCACCTCACTGCTGGTAGCCGTTGCTACCTCCCCACCTACAGCTTCCTTGCAGCGAGAGACAGACTGCACCTCGCTGCTGATAGCCTCATTCCCCTCCACCATTCCAGCCACCAAACCCATTGAGGTGAACCTTCAGCCTCCTAATTTCCTCCTGGAGAAGCAAGACTTCCTCCTTCAACTCTCCAACCTCAATTTTTAAAACACTGCAACACTGCAAACACTGTTTTGTAACCGTCCACACTAATCCCCAAAGCAGCTCAGGGCCTGTGACCTCACGTGACCACTGACACAACAACACCATGGTGTCTTGTGTGAAGATATGATCACTACATAAATTTTGTTAGAGGCTATGAATTTGAAAATCTCTCCAGCCTGAGAGACTGACCACCTCAGGATGATGGACTCCTCTCATCATCTTTACCTCTCCGCTACTTCTACTGTGATATTAATCACCTCTGAATTCGACGGAAGAAGTCTACTGTGTGTAGGCGAAACGTTTCAAAATTAAACATACCTTCGCATTGCACATGTCATACTCTTCTTCTTGAGGACGGAAGTCACCTCAAACAGAATCACTGAACGGCAGTCATGGGTCGCATCCTGGGGGTAGCAGTGTGCTTTATAATGGAAGAATCACAGACAAAACCTTAGGTGAATGGACACAGATGCAACTAATGTGACATTTTATTATCCAACGTTTCGCGCTCTTCCCACAATAAAATGTCGCATTAGTTGCAAATGTGTCCTTTTACCTAACAGTACATACTCTAAATAGAGTAGGGCTTTGAAAAATGTTTAGTTTGGATTTTTATTTAGTAGTTACGGAACACAGCTGGTACTCTCCCCAGGCTGCTCAATGATCTCCCCTTAAAGAAGGTTCCTTGATGCTGGTGAGGGGCTCTTGATCTTGGGAATTGGATCTGTGCCCCAGCTTCCTGAATTAAGCCTGAATACCTTCCACATCCCCCCACAGGCGCTGTATAACTCTACGAGTTTAGCGCTTCCCCTTGATTATAATATAATAATAATAATAATAATAATAATGCTCACTGATCTCTGCCATCAGCTGATCTCTGTTTACATCATTGTGTCTCAATCCTTGCTCGAGACTTTTCTAACCAAAATTTACACAGTATCTTTAAATTGTCTTATTAGATTTTTGATTCTCGCTAGAAGCTAACTTTCAAATTTTCCGCTTTTAAGTCCTTTTTTTTTTAATTTCTATGTTCATTCATATGTATTCAGCCGTCCAGTGTTTATTTAATAAACAGTATTTGTATTTGTGTGTGTAATTACCCATATGATTACTTGTGCAGGTCGGAGAAGAATTGCAGAAACTCCCTGCCAAGTGGGATCCCGGATGCGCTTGAAGGGCTCTTGCTACCCAAGAAATTGGGGCTACCTTTTGCTTCCTCGGATCACACCCGATTGCCTTCCAATTCCCATGCACTATATGACCCTTACGGGTTTTAGCACTTTATAAATGCAATAGTAATACTAGGCCTCACACCTTTTATTCAAGAATCAGCTGCAATCATGGTTTCCAAACCTCATATGTTTTGTCATATACACACCGGAAGCTGTGTATGGACTTGGATTCCACTACTTCGTCTCACTGTGCGATCTACTCACCTTCTACCTGTACTTCACGATCAAAAATTATCAAAATTGACATTCAATAATTCAACAACTAATTTTTAAACGTATTCACTATCAACACGTTTCCCTAACTTAAAATAATTATTTAAAAACTAGGACAAACTAGGACAAACTGAATTCTCAGTTTGTGTATTCCATCGTCCTGATCCTGGCCTCTTTCTTTATGTTACAACTGTTACTTCCTGGTATCTGTCACTGGTGTCTACACTACCGTGTGGCCACTGCGACATGTACTACGTGGGGTAGACTGGTAAAGAGTCTGTATTAAAATCAAACAGCATGGATATGCGTGTAGTGAGGATGACCAAAGTAATGCCTGAGTGAATCACAGAGACAAACAAGTATATTTAATGAAATGTAATGAATCCCAGGTGGTCATCAGGAGACGCCAGTGTTCAGTAACACCTGTCGTTGCTGTAACAAATAAAGTACAGCAGAAATCAGGATGTTATACCAATTCTGCTACACTTATACACATGCTTCTCGAACGCCCACGTCGTTTCACAACCTTCAGCTGAAACATACGAATGAAGGAGCACTTCTGGCTCACCCTATGCAAGTTCATCTCAAATCTTCTGCTAACATATTTTAAAGCTACCTAGAGACTCCACTTGTTGATCTCACAACTGTTCCACTCACCTGACCTCACTGAACGTCAGCCTAAATAACATTTACCATTCCCTTTTTAAAACTTGTTTTCTCAAGCCATCATTCCCTCTCCTCCCCAGTACGAAGTAAACAAGGCCACACGACTGAAACGTTTTCAAAAGAAAATGTTCGAAGTATTCGCTCGTCAGACATTGTGCATTCGTATGGATTCATACTTTCATTAGTTATACATGAGGATTTATGTCTTCATTAGTTATACATGAGGATTTATGTCTTCATTAGTTATACATGAGGATTTATGCCTTCATTAGTTATACATGAGGATTTATGTTTTCATTAGTTATACATGAGGATTTATGCCTTCATTAGTTATACATGAGGATTTATGTTTTCATTAGTTATACATGAGGATTTATGCCTTCATTAGTTATACATGAGGATTTATGTCTTCATTAGTTATACATGAGGATTTATGTCTTCATTAGTTATACATGAGGATTTATGTCTTCATTAGTTATACATGAGGATTTATGTCTTCATTAGTTATACATGAGGATTTATGTCTTCATTAGTTATACATAAGGATTTATGTTTTCATTAGTTATACATGAGGATTTATGTCTTCATTAGTTATACATGAGGATTTATGTTTTCATTAGTTATACATGAGGATTTATGTTTTCATTAGTTATACATGAGGATTTATGTCTTCATTAGTTATACATGAGGATTTATGTTTTCATTAGTTATACATAAGGATTTATGTTTTCATTAGTTATACATGAGGATTTATGTCTTCATTAGTTATACATGAGGATTTATGTCTTCATTAGTTATACATAAGGATTTATGTTTTCATTAGTTATACATGAGGATTTATGTTTTCATTAGTTATACATGAGGATTTATACCTTTATTAATTATACATGAGGATTTACGCCTTCATTACATAAGGATTTATGTGTTATTTGGTTTTCATGAAGGTTTGTGTGTCCATGGGATATTAAATGTACTTGTGGTATTATGTTTTATTCATCTGGTATGTGTTAGAGGTACTCTGTGGCGCAGAGGGATTATGTGTCATCAGGAATTATATTTTCACATAATGTAATTTCTGATTTACATAATGCCAATGTTGATCATGCAACATGCGCAAGACCAGCGTGGTGGAGCCTGCAGTGCAAGTCATGCGACCCACTCGAGTGTAAAATTCCGTTTTTACACATGTTCTCTTGTACAGAAACACAAGTCCTGGTGAGTGTGTGCTGTGTGAAGCTAGAGAAGAAACACTGGTTCTCCTGCCCAAGTGAGCGTGAAACTTGCCGGGGTATAAACAGGCACAGGTGTACACACGCCGCAGGATTTACTGCCAGGTGTACCGTGTCTGGAAAGTAATTCTGGTGGCTCTGGTGTCCTGGTGGTTAACGCTCTCGCTTCACACGGCGAGGGCCTGGGTTCGATTCCCAGCCAGAGTAGAAACATTGGACGTGTTTCTTTCAACCTGTTGTCTATGTTCCCCATCAGTAAAATGGGTACCTGGGTGTTAGTCGACTGGTGTGGGTCGCATCCTGGGACACTGACCTAAGGAGGCCTGGTCACAGACCGGGCCGCGGGGGCGTTGACCCCCGGAACTAACTCCAGGTAAACTCCAGGTAAACAGATTTTTGACACATTTCGAGAATTAAATATTGTGGAATGTAATACAGCAATTTAAAATACATCCACGAACAAGAAACAAGCGTATTTATATATAAGTATTTTATTCAGAGTCTTTTTTAAAATTGAGATTGAGAATAACATGTGTGACAGCATAAAACTTAACTTATACACCTGTTTATTCAGCTCCCCAGCAGTGGGCCGCATGCCCGGGATGCTGCAGGTATTTCCCCTCTGTACCGCAACACTGTCTCTGGAAGAGTAAGTTTGTTGTTCTTGGGTCATTGGTTTCCCCATCAGGTTTGTCAACTAACTCTTTCAGAAACTTGTGTGTGTACTTTTCGTATGATCGCAGGATCTCAGTGTTATTGGAATGATGCTGTAGCATGCTGTCGGGCCTCTATATCTGAGGGTCTTATGGGTCTCCCTGATGCTGTTACAACCACATCCTTATGCTGTAGTGTATCGAAGGTAAATATCAGTTATTGTCGACGAACATGTATAGTCCCATGTTACCTGCTTACCATGTTTCCAGAGTAACTTGGTCACTGGACACTTTCAGCTTTCCTCGAGTCTAGTTAGTTGGGAGGTTCATTTTCTGATAGTCGTGTGGCTGTGGCGAGGCTTCACTTGATAATATCGTTGACCAAATTGTTAGCACACTGGCTTGTGAGTTTTAGGACTCATTTGCCATGGGTTCAAAGCCCCACCCGTTCCCTGATTTATGTTCAATCGTGTTAATACGGTTTTGTGAATTAGTTAATCGTTGATCACTTTGTGTCTTGCATTGTTTCCTTCTGATCTGTTGGAGATGAGGCCATAGAGACCAAAGTAGTCTGCCACCAATTTGAAGGTGTCCCTGTTACCCACTGCCTGGCTTGTGTCATCAGACTGGCCTTTCAACATTTTACATGTTTGTTCACAACATAAGTTTTTTTGCTTACGATATTTTTTTTTTTTGTAATTACCGAGTCGACTGTAGGAACTCGGGGAACTTTCAGGAAAGTCTTTTGCCATTGGTAATTTGATAGTTAAAGATTAGCCGGTATTCTCCCGTCCCGGGCCTTGTCCAAGTGGTGGCCCGGCCTTGGCTCCCTCTTTAGGGAGTGTCTGAGACCTAAGTCTCCCATGGGAGGAGGCACAAGTACCTCCTCATCTTTGGGACCAACTGTCCCCAGGCCTAGCCACAAGCTAGGCCTTTCTGGTCTGCCATCCCCGCCCCAAGGGGGCAAATGGGAATGACAGTCTTATGAGCTAAAGGCTCGGGCTCAGGCACCTACCCTACCCTAGAAGGGTTAGGCATGGTGTCGATCAATTTGATAGAATTTATAAATGTTGTGATTATTTTAAACTGGTGTGATAGTATTTACGCTGTTAATTTATGCTAGTAGTATTTTATTTTTTTGGCCACTTATGGTGTTCTTATGTGTGCTGCATGTATTTTTAATAATTGCCAAGAGCACTGAATGATTCTGTTCTGTCAAAGATCTCATAAGATAATGAACGTACTTACAAAACTGGTCTTCTGACACATATATACCTGTGTTCGGTGAAAAAGTGACATCTGGGAGAAGAGCAGACTCAACAACAAGGACCTGATGGTCGAGGCAGACAAGTGCCCTAGAAGGAATCAAGGAAAACCAAGAAGAGATCCCCAGCATGCAGCGCCCTCACAGCCAGGAGACCAGCTTTGTCCATTCACCAGGAGCTTCGCTAATCCATTCTTTCGTTCAACATGAGCATTACCAATCCAATGTTTCGTTCACCAAGAACTTTTATCCTTCCAGTCATTCTACTGGAAACTCCTGGTGAACGAAATATATTGTGACAGATGTTTTCAAAAAAGTTGCACATTTGTCTAATTTTATACATGTGTTCCCACACCCAGGATAAACAACTGTGGAACAGAACTTGACTAAACTCAGTACAAATTTCTTCCTAAGGTCACGTGATGACTAGATCAAATATTTTTCCCTTCTAGTAATCCCCCAAAATTATTCGCATATCTAATCTACCAGATCATCTTTGGTCACAAAAATTGTTCTAGAGCTTAGTACTCTACAGGTTTTTCTACATGAATTAAAAATACATTCATAACAGTTAACGACGATCCCAAAATTTATGAATTCTATCAAATTTTAATAGACTGGTTAGGTTATATTTTTAAAAAGCAAAAAAAAAGGAATTTGCATTTTAATTCAGTTTTTAACCCTCTTGTGACATACTGACAAAAATTTTACTCTCGCCTTCAGAATATTAATTTGAAAGTTAGCTGTTTTAGGAAAACGCTGAGAATTTAAGTTAAGACTGTTAGTGACGTTAGACACATGTGCAACTCTTGGGTATCTTTATTGAGGAAACGTTTCGCCACACAGTGGCTTCATTAGTCCATACAAAGGAGAAACTTGAAGAACAGGAGGAGAATGAGGTGATCAGTCCCTCAACCTTGAGTCGATGTGGTCAGTCCATCAATCTTGAATAGAATGACCACATCGACTCGAGGTTGAGGGACTGATCACCTCATTCTCCTCCTGTTCTTCAAGTTTCTCCTTTGTATGAACTGATGAAGCCACTGTGTGGCGAAACGTTTCCTCAATAAAGATACCCAAGAGTTGCACATGTGTCTAATTTAACAACATGTCGGTTCTCTGAACCATTCATCCACAAGTTAAGACTGTTAGTGACATTGAGTGAGTTTACCTGGAGTTTACCTGGAGAGAGTTTCGGGGGTCAACGCCCCCGCGGCCCGGTCTGTGACCAGGCCTCCTGGTGGATCAGCCCCTGATCAACCAGGCTGTTGCTGCTGGCTGCACGCAAACCAACGTACGAGCCACAGCCCGGCTGATCAGGAACTGACTTTAGGTGCTTGTCCAGTGCCAGCTTGAAGACTGCCAGGGGTCTGTTGGTAATCCCCCTTATGTGTGCTGGGAGGCAGTTGAACAGTCTCGGGCCCCTGACACTTATTGTATGGTCTCTTAACGTGCTAGTGACACCCCTGCTTTTCATTGGGGGGATGGAGCATCGTCTGCCAAGTCTTTTGCTTTCGTGGTGAGTGATTTTCGTGTGCAAGTTCGGTACTAGTCCCTCTAGGATTTTCCAGATGTATATAATCATGTATCTCTCCCTCCTGCGTTCCAGGGAATACAGGTTTAGAAACCTCAAGCGATGTGATGTGATGTGAAGGAATATGTGAAGGGAATTTAGTATTGTTCTTAGGGTGGTGGAGGTAGTGGAATGAGATGGAGATGGTGGAGGTGGGAACCGGAGGTGAGGTGGAACTGGAATTAGAAATTTCCTGTAGGTTACCAGAAGTCTCATCCTAGGGTTACCGCCCCTGCGGCCCGGCTCCACACCAGGCCACACTATCTGGTTGTTGGTCTGGTTGATCAAGCTGTTGGTACCCGCGTCCCGCATTCCAACGTGTACACCACCACCCAGCTGGTCAAGAACTGACTTAAGGAACTTATCGAGTCCCTTCCTGGAGACAGCTGAGGTTTTGTCGGTGGTCCCTTAACACTTACTGAGTTCCCTCTTTGTATTCAAGGCTCCCCATACTTTCATCGTAGGTATCTTGCACCGTCTTTCATGTTTTCTTGCTTTCATGTGGAGTGTTTGTGTGTAGGTTTGCGACTAATTCATTACAGAATCTTTCAGGTGCAAATTATGATACATCTTTCTCGCCTACGAACTAAGGAGAACAGTTCGAGGAACTTCAGACACTCCCAGTAGTTAAGGTGCTTGATTGAGGTGATATGAGCTGTGAAGTTCTCTGTACTTTCTCCAGTTCTGCAATTTTCAGCCGAGAGAGAACGAAAAATCTGAAGAGTATCGTTATCTATTGTTCTGAAAGTTCTCATTATCCAAAGTATCATTTTCCTCTGACATTATTACTCCCAAGTCTCTCACATTAGATTTCCACTCGATTTAATAATTTGAGTTCATGTGCTCTGAGCTCTCTTTTTTTACATTTCTTCATTTTTTCGTAACTTAGTAACTATAATTTATTCTCAATGAAGATCATATTGTTGTCACTGACTCACTTTAAATCTTGGTTTATTTTAGCTTTAAAACTTGTTGTGCCTTATATGGCTGCCACAAAGGATGATCACGTTGTTCTGATTTATATGTCTGTCTATGCCAGATATGAGACTTTAGGGGGCTGCAGCCCAGGGTCCTCCGCCAGCTGGAGGGCCTCCGCCAGCTGGAGAGCCTCTGCCAGCTGGAGAGCCTCTGCCAGCTGGAGGGCCTCTGCCAGCTGGAGGGCCTCTGCCAGCTGGAGGGCCTCCGCCAGCTGGAGAGCCTCTGCCAGCTGGAGGGCCTCTGCCAGCTGGAGGGCCTCCACCAGCTGGAGGGCCTCCGCCAGCTGGAGGTCCTCCGCCAGCTGGAGGGCCTCCGCCAGCTGGAGGTCCTCCACCAGCTGGAGGGCCTCTGCCAGCTGGAGGGCCTCCAGAGATGTTCCCAACAACTTTTAATTTACTGATGTTTTGGAAAAATTTGTTTCCAAGAAAGTACGCAAAGTTAATGTTTGAATTTTAATTGAAAATATCACTGGGGCCTCACAGTACCTGTAGCCCGAGGACCTACAAAATCTTAATCCAGCTCTTAATGGGGATAATACTGGTCCATGGGGAGTGTACTGTGCAATAGGGAGAGTACTATGCCATGGGGAGAATACTGTGCCATGGGGATAGTACTGTGTCATGGGGAGAATACTGTGCCTTGAAGAACAAAACTTTTTACTCTGGCAGCCCCTGGGTTTCATTTGCCTACCTTCCCTGTTATTCAATTCTCACGTATTTTGTGAATAATTACCCCATGATCCCACTTGTTAGAAGCTTTGCAAAGTCAGCGTATACATCTATATTACGCTTGTCTTCTTGTACCAAAGATCATTTCCTATTGGTCCTGCAATTGCGATGGAGAGAGGAGGGACCTGTTATGAACCCATGTTGCCCTGGGTTGTGTAATAGTTGCAGTTTCATGTGGTTGGCAATCTTGCTTCACGAACCTCAAAGATTTTGTGAATGTGGGATGTCAGAGCGTTTTTCTACAGTGTTTTGTCATTGTTTTATGCGACTTTTGTAAAATGGATAACTCTAGGGTTCAAGCGACTTCTCAATTGAATATTTAAGGCACGAGGTAGTGGTTTCTGGCAACTCTCATGACTATGGAGTTTCACGTCTTTGGGTCTGGGGTGGAGTGTATGGGCATATATTCAGTTGCTTCTTCGAAGTCAAGTGGGATTAGGATTGTTTCAGAAATTTAAGAGAATTCCGTAGCATTTTGCATCTCATTGGTGAGAAACTCATCTGGGTCATTAATCCCTAGACTGGTCGGTGTCTCACTGAGCACTGAGTCGTATTGTGACCTAAGTACCTCACTCATGACTATATTCTCGTCAATGTTCCATCTTTAAATAAAGGCAAAAGTTCAACCTAAGATGACTGTAAAGAATATAAGGGTTGTAAGAGGAGTGTGGGAATAAGCGGAGGTTTGCAGTTAGCATGGAAGTTAGTGAGAAGATGGAGGTGCCATGGAGTCGCAGAGCAACAGACGATATGGAGGAGGTAAACACTGTTGGAAAGTTCATTCACTGGCCTCAGCACCGTGTTTGGCGACGGGGACCATCAACAATGTTTGATCAGCAAATGTCAAGCAGAGTCAAGCGAGACTCATGTTTATTTTTAGTCATGTTATGAGGTCTTCATCTTATGCAGTAATTGAATATAGTGAAGGATATAAAACATCTCTTGAAACACGACCCTCAGTGTGTACGCACCACGACCTTTCGTTTGTACGCACCACGACCCCCCGTGTGTATGTATGCCGTAGAAGAGATGGATCTGATGAATATTAAACAGTGATTTGTCTACCCAAGAGTTTTATTGAGAATATTCTTTGTTGAGGAGAAAGACCGCGTGCCCTCGTGTGCCCTCGTGTGCCTGAGCTAAGAATTTTGTCACTGTTGTTGCTGCTGCTGTGTTAGTCTTCAGATAGACTCAAAAGACACTTGTGTTTGCCGTATCTTAACCTGGTCAGTGGAGCTGGTACTAGTACGGTAGGGGAGCGGCAACACCATTATTATTTAGATTTTGCCCCTTAAGCGGCTAGTTTATGCACCTATATCCATCCTGTGGACGATGGCGCGAGAACACTAGCATACACAAAAGTCCTAGAAACTAGGACCTAAAAGAAGGTGGATGGTGTGAAGGTGGGGCAGCTATGGTACTATGACTTCTTTTTTTTTTTTTTTTTGCAAAATTTGATATAATAGCAATGTGCTGCTGCCCTATTCTGTACGATAGCCAGAAAGTTGGAGAAAGAGTTAGCTATGTTTCCATGTCATATTCCATCACACGGGGTGAATTTCATATACAGGGTTGAGCCAGACTGAGGATACCCTCTAGTATATATTCCATTCAGGTTCAACAACTACAGGAGCTTTAAAGGTATATTCTTGCAATAGCCTCTCGACATTTTAAAACTACATTATATAACTAAAACTCCCTAAATGAAATAACTGAGCAGTCAACCAGCTGGAACATCACGAAATTAACTTTACCTCAGCTCTACTCAGCACCATCCACTAACTTCAGGCTGACCCAAGTTGTGCTGAACTAAGCTACGTTACGTTAATTCATTAGAAAGGTCAAGTCGCTAGGGTCGTTTGTTAAAAGGAAATCTGCGCACCAGGTTAATTCACGTTGCTGTGTGCAACAACATGACAGTCGATATTCACACACAAACTCTCATATAAATACACACAAGAAATCGGATGAGTTCACAAATAAATGTGATTATATACACACACAGAAAACACACAAAACACACATACAGAGAAAACACACAGAAAACACACAGACACACACACACGCACACACACATACAAAAACACACACATACACACACATTCTCACACACACACACACACACACACACACACACACACACACACACACACACACACACACACACACACTAATAATTCACGCCGCTTATACAAAGCTACATTAACACAAGAGATAATAACAAACAGATACGGTGAACTCGGCTGTGTTTGTATGGTCAACGGGTCAGTTCTTATTCCTTATGAGAAAAAAAAGAACCAATGGCAACGTCAAGATGCCAGCACAAACAACTCAGTGTTCAGATTCAAATGGAACACTGCAAAATATACTGACACAGACACGTGGAAAGTCAAGCTTTTGTGGAGACGGTGTTTCACTCTGTGTGGAGCGAAACGCTGTGACAGTAAAAGCTCACAAAACCTTACCACAGGCGGGAATCAAACTCATACGACTCACCCGCCACGAGTTCAAGCCCCGCCCGTGGTATGGTTTATTTGCAATCGTGTCATCACGATTTCTTGAGTCGTGATAAAAGCTCGTCCTGAAAAGTGTTTCCAGCGCAGTGTTTAGGCTGCGGTTGTGATACAGGAATTCATTCAAACGCCAAAATAAAACAAAACAAAAATATATTATCATTAACATAACAGAAGGTATCGTTACGATATTTACATCACAATCGTTCACTCTGTTTTGATCTGTAAAAATCTTTTCTACTAAGTTCTTGTCTAGTTACTTGAGATAATGTTTATTATCAGACTTCATATTTAAGGACTTCAGATTATTTTAATCAAAAAAAAAAGAGCTAAACCTACAAGGGAAGGCCCTCAGAACACCACCTCTGAGCTCTTTAAGTCTGTGACAAAACTAACTCTTCATTCTCTCTGTGGGTAGCATAGTCGAGTAGTCAAGAAAGATTTTATATTTTCATGAAGTTATTACAGTAGTTAGTTCAACAGCTAACTAGGCTAGCGAATGGTTAATGGTCCAAGTCGGACCGAAACTTTGCCAGTTTCGGTCTCCTATGTGTGGGTTATTTGTGTTTCATTTCAGTCACGGCGTTGAGCCTTTCTACTCACAGTGCAATACAGTCGCATGTTGAGTCTTGCTAGCAGGCACCAGGAGACATTACATGTATTTCGATAAAATTCAATGCTAGAGCTCTCTGTGCATCACTGGAGAACCAGTAAACACGTTAATTAGTTCATTGATACTGGGAAAGATCATTTGACGAAGAACTTTCAGTTTAGAAGGTAAACTTCAGAAGACTTTTCAGTAGGAACTGGACCATTATGTATTCACAGGTGACTTCAGAATAATTCAGTATAAGTGTGAAGTCTTTGTGAATTATTCCAGCCACTATATTGTAGTTTGTTTTCTTCTGGGAGGTCTCATTTCGTCTTTCAGATAGTAACAACACAAAGGTAGAGGAACATTACAGTAGGCCTACTGGCCCAAACTAGGCATGTGCTTCTCTAAACCAACCATTCCTACCCATCCACTTGTCCAACCTTATTTTCCAAAGCTTCTCAATACCTCAGATACTAATCAAATCCAGTCTCTCGTACTCATGTATTTGTTCACCAATCTATCGTAACATTTCATGTGATGGTCTTATGTATTTTTTCTTCCAGTTGAATAAATGACTTTTAGACTATTTTTTGTTCCCTCACAGGAGACATAAGATACAGTCAGTAATGCCTTTGGTAATAATGGCAGAATTGCCGACAATAAGTTAGGTATAGGGACACAGACGCAAGCGATGTGAGAGTTTATTGTGGCAAAGTTTCACTCTCCAGAAGCTTTGTTAAGCTTGATAATGCTCTTGGAGAGTGAAACGTTGCCGCGATAAAATGTCATATTAGTTGCATCTGCGCTCCTTTACCTAACACACACAAAAATGTCTTTGTGTGTAATGTTTTAAAAAGGCGTCTGGTAGTGTGTATCAATCTCAGGAACTTCCTCAGTACCTTCATTCTTGATGACCTTCCTCAGTTAGCAGCAACAGCCTCGTTGATCAGGCCCTCATCCACTGGGAGGCCTGGTCGTGGACCGGGCCGCAGGGGCGTTGATCCCCGGAATGCCCTCCAGGTAGCCTCCTTTTATACCCGCCCTCAGATGTCATTCTGGAAATTTTCCTCAAGGTAAAGTATCTTCAAAAGTCAGGTGTTTCTTGTATTTTCAACGCTCTTCCTCTGTTACAAAATCTTAATCGCTTAGAAGACCATCGATTAGATGTGTTTCCTGTGTTAGGACATCTTCCTGTCTTAGATGATACTTCTTAGACGACTGGACTAAGTCAGGCTGAAATTTGGTCAAGTTTTCAAAGATTACAAGATTGACCTTTCATAAGACCTTCTTTAGTCACTTCTGCGTCCCCTTAGGTTGAAAATATCAAATACCGAAAAGTTGAGGATTAAGACATATGTGCAACAGTTGGCAATGTTTATTTTGAAACGTTTCGCCTACATAGTAGGCTTCTTCAGTCAAATACGGAGGCAGCAGGTTAAGTAGTGAAATGAAAATGATGAAATTAGTCCATCATCCTTGAAGAAATATTATTTGAGTTGGTCAGTCCCTCAGACTGATCACTACTACACCTGCTGCCTCTGTATTTGACTGAAGAAGCCTACTGTGTAGGCGAAACATTTCAGTAATAAAGATACCAAACTGTTGCATATGTGTCTTAATCACCTAATAGATGTTTCAGAGTAAAAGAACCTAGTTAGATTTTCTTCCATAAAAAGCGTTTAATCACATTGAAATTTACTAAAAATGCTGCTGAATCTTTAAAAAAAAAAAAAAAAAAAAAACGTGAAAAATATTGTGAAATATCAAGGTTATTTGTTTCAGATATGATAAAAATATTTTGCTCAATTTTACTCCATCGTCTGTTAAAAGATCTTCGTCGGAAAATCTTTCTCAGGTAGAAGACCATCTTCAGTTCGATGTTTCATATTTAAAATTTGGCGAGTTTGTTCTCTGCACCTTGAAGGTCGCTTGCGCTGCTCCCATCAGTCCCGTCGTCCTGTGGCAGGTTAACGCAGCTCAGAAAAACATTTGTATTAAATAGCACATTAACATAAATACAGTATTTCTCAGCCATTCAATCATTCTTACACTTCCCATGAACCAGGGCTCTCTCTCTCTCTCTCTCTCTCTCTCTCTCTCTCTCTCTCTCTCTCTCTCTCTCTCTCTCTCTCTCTCTCTCTCTCTCTCTCTCTCTCTCTCTCTCTCTCTCTCTCTCTCTCTCTCTCTCTCTCTCTCTCTCTCTCTCTCTCTCTCTCTCCGTAAGGTAAAATATCTCCTGATTCTGGTCTTTGTTATATAACGACTCGCTGAGTGTGCTTGAGGCTCGATCCTCCGTTCCGTTAATTGCAGGTCCATTCGATGACCAGCCAGACTGTTGGTGTCTGAGTTGACTCACTTGTTGACTGTGGAGGTGACGGCTGCTAGACTAGCTCCCATGACACGATCCATGAATGAGGATGTGGTCTTGGCAGGTTCCAGTGGACTAAGGGGCCGCCAGGGCAGCTCCCTGAGAAACTCCCCTACCACCTGGTTCACCTGGGGCGCCCGGCTGACGTGTGTTAGGTACCCCAGCCCTGGCATCGGTCGTATGGTGATTCTCTCCACGTACTCTGTAGGTGAAAGAGACAGGTGAGTGTGTCGTGCTGGTTAGGTGCTTGGAGCTCGTCACCTAACTAGCTTTCACCTGAGTGTCATTCATCATCTGAGTGTCATCATCTGAGTGTCACCCATCACCTGGTTGTCACTCAGGTGATGCCTTGATGCCGGTGAAGTTCTCTTGATCCAAGGGATTGAAGGTACCCTCCAGTTCCTTGGATCAAATGTGATTAGTTCCCATTCCCCAGGAGCTGTTTGACCTTAAGGGTTTAGCTCTTCCCAATTAATAATAATAACAGAGTGTGCTTGTCCAAACATGGCTTGTGTGAGAGCCTCTCTAAACAGTGCAGAAATCTGGACAAGTATTATCCACAAGGTGCTAAAATATATAATTTTTTGACCTAATGAAAGTGGCAGAAGAGAAATGTTTGTCTTGGATTGTGGCAAATCTGTCGTTCATTGATTTTTGCGAATCTATCGCGGATAGTAGTCAATCTATCATGGAGACTTACCAGCGGAGCGATAGGCCGTGTCCAGGGGCAGGAAAGGGTCAGAATCGCCCATGATGAGTAATGTGGGCTTGGTGATGACATCTGGCAGAGGTTCCTTATCCCCTATCCCTCGTAGGTCCAGCTGACGAATGTGGTGAAGGGTTCCTGTCCAGTCCTCTAGAAGAAAGCCGTCCAGTTATGGCTTGAAAGGAAGGTAGGGACAGAGAAAATGCAAGGGGCTCATCCAGTCCTCTAGTGGAAGGAAGGCAGGGATAGTTAAAGTGCCGCCCCCCTCCCCCCTTCCAGTCGTCCAGTCCTCTCTTGAAAGGAAGGTAGGGATTGTTAGAGGTAGTATGGGTGGCCCGTCTTGTCCTCTTTAGTACTAACAATGTTGAAAAGATGTGGTAGGAAAAAGCGATGATATTGGATAACTTAATCGAAGGATTAGAATGTAAAAAGAAAACGGAAATGTAAGAAAACAATAGTGATTCAGGAAGAGGGAGAGAGGAAAAATCAGGGTAAGCTAGATGGAGATGCGAAACAGGACGGAGAGATGAGCCAGAGGGGTTAAGCATATATGTATTGACAAATCTGTACTTTTGGGATTGGCATTCAGCTCCTGGCCACTAGCCTCTCAACCTATAATCAACTGTTGTTGTTGATGCCTAGACACTTGGAGCCTGCAACTCCTACTCTTGAAACTATGTATTATGGCGTATAAAGTGTCCGGAAAGTCTTTTGAGATTCTTGAAGGCCATTCATAGGGTTGCCAGAAGTTATTCTGTTGATGTGAGTCTCTGGCAAAACACTAGGCACTATGCTCGTCCCTGGGCATTTCTGACTGAGTGAGGTCTGAAACATCTGTACCCTGAGACTATACACCGTCTTCAGTCTTCTGTCCCCTTCCTCAATTTTATGATCTTGCATTTTCTGGGGTTGAGTTCAAGCAGCCACTTATCTGACCAATCATGGTTATCCAGATCATTTTGCAACCTTTCCCTGTCCTCTGCTTTTATTCATATCAGTTTATTATCATTAGTAAACAGGGTCGCACCTGACTCACTCCCATCTGGAAAATCATTCACATAAAAGTGCTGGCCGGTATTGTGCCTTTTTATTCTTTATCTGAGATACTCTTTGATCCACCGGAGAACTTTCCCTGTTATTCCTGGCTGCACCTCAAGTTTTTGCCCTAGCTACATGTAGGGTACTGTACCCAATATCTTCTTTCTATCCACCCAACCCTCTCTCACTTCCGTTACTCTGTTATAGAATTCCATTAGGTTGGGGAGACAAGATTTACCGTCTCTGAACCCGTACTGGTCAGTGTTTATGAAACTCCTTCTCTTCAAGTGTTCTACCACTCTCCTTCTGACTATCTTCTTCATTACCTTGCAAAATTAGCGAAACTGGCCTGTAATTCAACGCTTCCTACCTATCTCATTTCTTGAATATAAGTACTATATTTGCCGCCTTCCACATCTCTGGCACACACTTGACTTGGTGTAGATCTTCACTAGTGGTTCACACAGTGCTTCTCTACCTCACCCTGTGTATGTACTCACCTATTTGTGGTTGCAGAGGTCGATTCATAGGTCCTGGCCCGCGCCTCTTCAGTGATCATTACTAGGTCCACTCTTCCTGTTCCAAGAGCTTCATCGTACATCTTCTTAAAGCTATGCATGGATCCTGCCTCCACTATATCGCTCTCCATACTGTTTCACTTCCTGACAACTCTGTGACTGAAGAAATATCTTCTGACATCCCTAAAACACATCTGAGTTTTCAACTTTCGACTGTGATCTCTTGTTGCTGTGTCTCATCTCTGAAACATTTTGTCATTCTCCACCTTGTTAATTCCTCTCAGTGTTTTATATGTTGTTATCATGTCCCCCTACCCCTTCTGTCCTCCACTGTCGTCAGGTTGAATTTTCCTTAACCTCTCCTTGTAGGACATGTTCCTTAGCTCCGGGACTAGTCTTGTTGCAAACCTTTGCACATTCTCTAATTTCTTAACGTGCTTGAACAGGTATGGGTTCCAAACTCTTGCTGCATATTCTAATATAGGTCTGACGTACACAGTGGACAGTATCTTGAATGACTCTTTACTTGGGTGCAGCATATGACCAGACAACCATATGCTGCAGCAGTTATTTGGTTGATGTGCGGCTCAGGAGTGTACTCGGTATGATGCTCACCCCAAGATCCTTTTCTTTGAGTGAGGTTTGCAGCCTTTGACACCTCGTCATGTAACCATCACTCGTTATTTCCTTCCTGTCAGGTAATCCCTGATCCATGGCATTGAATTTCCTATTATTCCTGCTTGCTCCTCTAGTTTTTACGCTAATCTCTTGTGCAGAACTGTGTCAAAAGCCTTCTTACAGTTAAAGAAACTGCAGTCTACCCCCTTCCCTCTCTCTCTCGTCTTACTTCTGTTACCTTGTCGCAAAACTCCAATAGGTTTGTGACACAGGATTTCCCTTCCTTGAAACCCTGCTGGTTATCATGTATAAACTCATTTCTTTCTAAGTGCTCCACCACTCTTCTGATAATCTCACTGACTTTGCAAGCTATACATGTCAGTGACACTGGTCCGTAGTTTAGTGCTGCCTGTCTGTCTTCTTTCTTGAAAACTGGGACTACATATGCTGTCTTCCACACCTCAGGTAGTTGTCCTGCTATGCTAGATGTGTTGAAGATTGTTTTTAGTGGCATGTACAGTGTCTCTGCTTTTTCTCTCAGGACTCATGGAGAGATGTCTAGTCCTACCGACTATGAGGTATCTAGTTCGCTTAACAGTCTCTTCACCTCCTCCTCGGTCGTGTGTAGTGTCTAGCACTTGCTGGAAGCCTTTCTGTCTCCACTGAGAATACCTCCCTAAATCTTTTGTTGAGCTCCTCGCTCAACAAGAGATTATTTTTCTCCTGATGTGGCTGTACAACAGCTTCAGGTAAGATTTGGCTTTCGATGCTATGTCATTCTCGTATTGCTGCTGGGCCTCTCTCCTTATCCATGCATACGCATTACTTGCTCTTCGGCTAATCTTATTTTTCTGAGTCCCTTGTTTTCTATGCCTTTTCCATTCACTAGTACAACTAGTTTGGTCTCTCTACACCTTTAGGTGAAACAAGGACTCAGTCTGGTCATCCTGTTGTTTCTATTGCCCTTGGGTATGAACTCTGCCTCCCTGCACTTTGTGGTCATGTAACCCATCATTTCATTTGCTGTCTTTCCCTCCACTTGTCTTCCCCACTGCACCTTGCGCAGAAATTGCCTCATGCCTGCGTAGTCCCCTCTTATATAGTTTGGCTTCTCCTGTCCTTCTCGTGCTACTTCACTGTCAACTGCTAGCTTTACAATGCAGTAGAATCTCAGGACCACATGATCACTAGCTCCGAGAGACCTTATACAAGTGATATTCCCCAATGTCTGAACTACTCAATGTGAATACGAGGTCCAGCCTTGCTAATTGATCCCTTCTCTCTCTCTCTCTCTCTCTCTCTCTCTCTCTCTCTCTCTCTCTCTCTCTCTCTCTCTCTGGTAAGTGTTCCTTAACATGTTGGTGCATGAGATTTTCCAGTACTGCCTCCATCTTAACCCTCCACGTTTCTGGTCCCCCATGTGGCTCCAAGTTTTCCCAGTCAATCTCTTGTGGTTGAAATCACCCACAAGTAACTTTGCTCTACCCTTGTAGGCCCTTTTGACCACCTCAGCTAGTGTCTCTACCATTGCTCTGTTGCTCTCTTCAAACTCTTGTCTTGGCCCCCTGCTATTCTGTGGTAAGTTGTGCATCACTGCAGTTATCACTTTGGAAACCTCAGTCTCAAGTGTTCCTAATATGTAGTCCCTTGCTTCTTTTCTGTCATTCCTCCCAGCTCCCCAAATCTCCACTGGTTGTTGATGAGCAGTGCAACTCCTTCCCTTCTGTTCTCTATCTTTCCACAGGATCTGAAATCCAGATGGAATTATCACATCTAATATCATCCCTGTGAGCTTTGTTTCCATGAATACTAGGATGTTTGAGGGATTCTTCCATTATTATTTCATGCCACTCCTCACATTTATTTGTTATTTATCCTGCACTGGTGTACCATACCTTCAGCTTCTTTTTAACTACTGTGTTCTGCAGGTAGGAGGGGGAGGTTGTGATGGCTGTGGAAGTGGAAGACCTGGCAGGATACTTTGTGAGGTTGCTGTGAAGGTAGAGTTTGTGATGGAGGGGGGTTTATTTTGGGTTATTCTGGTTGAGGTGGAGTTGTTAGAGTTGAGGGTGTTCTGTGGGGGGTTGTGTTTGTTTTTCCTTCCAAGTCTAGGTTTCCTTGCCCATCTCTATCCTTGTCTCTCTTTCCTGCTCCTTGTGTCTTTGTGTCCTTTCAGTTTCTGTCATTCTTCTCATGTTCTGTCATGGTCAAGGTGCACTCAGTGGTAATTTGGTGAGCCCTTTAATCTTGATTTCTGCTGGCATATTCTGTTTCACACCATTTCTGACTTGAAAATCAATTTGATTGGACAACTTTTTCCCCTTGAGAGCCCCCCAATTCTCTGGAAATTTGTCAGCTGGATCATGTCTTCCTCTCCTGTCTCTTTGATGACATTTTCTGTTTGTTTTTTCTCCCCCTGTCATCTTCGTACATTGTCCCTTTAGCCTTCTGAAACCTATGAATTAAGACTGACCTCTCCCTTTCATCCTCCCATTACATTTTCCTCAGCATCTCAGGGCCTGACTTTAACATATCATTGCTGCTTTCCTTAACATTTCTTGGGTCTCCTGTTGGCCTGATAATGCCTTTACAGGGGACTTGTTATCTTCCCTCTCTTCATTCCCCTCACTGTTTGCTGTTCTTGTACCCAATGGCATGCCACCTGGGCCCCCCAGTGGTCTGATAGAGCCTCTGCACAGTTCTTATATTCTTCCTCCCTTCAGTAACTTCACTGGTTGCTGATGTTGCTGTTCCTGTTCCTGTTGCCATGCACTTTCTGTTCTTCTGCTCTATATCACGCTTCAGCATTTCCAGATCCTCCTCTAGGCTCCATATCCTAGCCTCTGCAGCTGTGGCTTGTAGCTCCCACTTCTTGCTCACTGCAGCCATCCTCTCCTCCATTTTATCTAGCCTCCTGTGTGTGTGTGTGTGTGTGTGTGTGTGTGTTCAATAACATATCTGTATAGCACATAAGCACTTGGTGTATAAGCTTAATAATATGAAGAGCGTGTCTGATTGCATTAACTTGTCATCATATCTCTAAATGTTTTAAGGTAAATGAATCAACATATATTTACATGTTGTATGTGAATGTTCAAAACAGTGTTGGTGAATAGGTGAGTAAAAAGTATCTGATTGTCCCACATAAATATATCACAAAAAGTATATCAATAATCAATACAGCATATGTATCATACAGACCCTGTGCCCCTTCCTCAGGAACCCAGTATATCTGACCTCTTCTGGAGAAGGTGAACTTGTAAGCCTCAACCTCATCTTCAGTGATGGCCTTGCTTCTGACGAGGTCACTGAAGAACTTGTCCACCAGGTAGGTGTCGTTCACATGAGCCGCTACCTCAGGTAGGAGAGGCAGCCGCACGAATAACATATACCTGACGAATGAAGCATTGCTGTTGTAAGAGTCCTTCATATATATAAAGAAAAACTTATCTGATGGAAGAGGTAATGGGATGACACGAGTCCTTCAGATGAGGCATAAAGAAGAATGTATCTGACGACTACAATAGCCCCACATGGTTTTTAATGTGTATTAGGAAGAACATCAGGTAATGAAATCTGTCGTCTTGAGCTGGGAATATTCAATAAGAGCTGGTTTATCAACAGTTAAATAAAAACTGAGGAGCCAAATTCAATTTCATGTTAAAATTCTTAATTAGTAACTAGCAGAAACGATGCACAAGAATTTCATTTCCGCATTCATAACCTGCATCTTTAGACTTAAGATGAGTCGTAATGAACAACTGTCAGTGAATGAAAAGAAGAGTGGACGAAGACTCGATCCAAGGTCCTTGCATGTAGAAGTCTCAGTGCTTTGCCACTTGTAAGCTTCGTGGATCGGGATTGCAACATTAGACCTACTACATACAATGTCCACGGTTCGAGCTCCCCATCCATTCTTCTGTTTATTAAATAAGATAAGATTTCGTTCGGATTTTTAACCCCGGAGGGTTAGCCACCCAGGATAACCCAAGAAAGTCAGTGCGTCATTGAGGACTGTCTAACTTATTTCCATTGGGGTCCTTAATCTTGTCCCCCAGGATGCGACCCACACCAGTCGACTAACACCCAGGTACCTATTTGCTGCTAGGTGAACAGGACAACAGGTGTAAGGAAACGTGTCGAAATGTTTCCACCCGCCGGGAATCGAACCCGGGCCCTCCGTGTGTGAAGCGGGAGCTTTAGCCACCAGGCCACCGGGCCACCCTACAGCTTAATGGTAGATCGCCTGGCATACAGTACCGAGAAGATGATAAATTAGACACTTGTGCAACAGCTCGGCATCTTTATTTGTAGACGTTTCGCCATCCAGTGGCTTATTACAATACATGGACATAATGTGAAGACGTAGAAATATATACACAAGAGAGTGGAAGACGAGGTAATCGGTTCCTTAACCTAGGAGCAGATGATGAGCACCGTTGTCTTGAAGAATCTGAAGCACAGGCAGGAAGACTGGCGCTTATATACTGGCGTCAGATGAGGACATCACTACAACCTACTTGCTAACACCTGGCATAACTCTTGAACATGACCTACTTCCACTGGGGCAATTCTGCCAAAGAATTTACCTTCAAAGTAACCTACGACTCACCAGGCCTTGTAGTAGTTCATCCAGAGAGAGTTCACCTGCTGGCGGATGACGTAGGGATGCGGGGCGTGGATGAGCACCATCTTGGTGACCAGCTGTGGGTAGTGGTAACACATGTACCAACCCACCTGGCCGCCCACACCTGCACACACCAAGTGTGCACTCTTACGACCTGTCCACAGTAAGGAGAGGGTCATTATATGATTCATGACGATCGTTCAATGTTTTTTCCCTGGTATAAATCAAAATTATTATTATTATTATTATTATTATTATTATTATTATTATTATTATTATTATCATTATTATTATTATGTGGAAGCGATAACCTTGACTTGCCTTGGGAAGCAATGAGATTCGATCCAAAAAAGAAGCTGCTCTTTAATAAGAATGGCGAAGTTGCCCCTACACAGTCCCTACCCAGTTCGAACCTTCCACTAAGGAAGATACTCCAGCTTTGAAAGTTTAATGCCAATCGAAAGAGGTATTCTCTAGTTATTGCACAGACACCAGTACCTAAATTACATCCAGAACTTACTTTCTCAAGTTATTATCATTGAAGATTTGTAGCCAATCGGACAAAACATTTACAAATTATCGCCCGAAAACCAATCCTGAATTTTTATTTTTCTATTTTAATTTGACAAATTTGTACCTATACCTGGACTATACCTGGAGTATACCTGGAGAGGGTTTCGAGAGTCAACGCCCCCGCGGCCCGGTCTGTGACCAGGCCCAAAATTAAATAAAACCTTCCTCTTATCACATGGAAACCAAATTGTTTATGAAATTGACGGATTATGACGTGATGCTTCCTTTGAAATCGACCGAAGTTTGAAATCGACCGAAGGAGGCATTCTCGAGTTATTGTGCATTCATTCCAAGTTTACTAACCATTATAGCAAGTTGATACAGTTACATCTACAAAGTCTAAGCCCAAAAGGTATTATTTTTTAATATGGGGCATCAGTCATTAATAATTAATTAAAACCGTTCACATAAAACATACTGAAGTTATTTAATGGGAATAATAATAATATAAATAATAATAATATTATTATTAACAACAATAATAATATTAATAACAATAATAAATATCTTTAAATATAGGCGTTTTTTATATTCTTGTTTTAAAGTATCTGCAATTTTTTTTTAGGCATTTACTGTCACTGATCTTGATCACTGGTTAGTGTTTCACCTGATTAATATCTAGGCAGCACCTACTGAGAAATACCTGAAGGAAAAAAAACACTTGTTACTGAGCGCCAACTGAAAGAAACATCTGTGTTATACGTGAAGAACCTCAAGTTTCAAAACACCTGAAGACATGAAGACTCCCCTGTTAAAACACTGAGAATCAGCAACATGTCTGCTAACACCTGCTGGGAACCTGCAGAACTCCTGCGTAAGCTAAACAATGGGTTAAAAACACAGTGCTTGCTCAGAACATGTCTTGGGGGCGTGTGTAAGATATATGAAGTCTCCTTGAGGACATTATTGGGTCTGTTGTGTTCAGTACGTCGGGAATGTTTCCGCCATGTCGTCTTGGGTATCAGGACCGGGCCGCGGGGGGCGTTGACCCCCGGAACACCCTCCAGGTATACTCCAGTTATCTACAGATTTCCTGGTCGTAAATAACTCGTGAAGACACAGAGCAGCTGCTGGAGAGAGAACCTTCCAGACATCTATGAAACTCTGTTTATGAAAAGAGGTTCTGGAAGTCCTCAGTTGATTTTAAGGGTTTTGTAAGTTCTCAGGAAGTGATCTTAAGGGTTCTGTAGGTCCTAATGATGTAAGCTTAAGCAAGGGTTCTGCAGGTCCTAAAGATGGGATCTTAAGCAAGGGTTCTGTAGGTCCTAAAGATGTGATCTTAAGCAACGGTTCTGTAGGCCCTAAAGATGTGATCTTAAGTAAGGGTTCTGCAGGTCCTCGTGTGATGTTAAGGGTTTAGTATGTTCACGGGAGGCGATATTAAGCCAGGGTTCTATATATCCTCGGGAGGCTCTCAGGCACTGATCTTAATTGTGACTAATATAACCCTTAAGAAAGGGCTATGTTGGTCCGCAGTATATGCTTACCTAGTATCCTGATGAGGCTGGCGACGTCCTCAGCGAGGAGAGGCGTGGTGTAGTGGGTCCTCAAGCGAGGCGTGTCCGAGTCCCCGCACCCACGCATGTCCACAGCCACCACCCTGGGTGTGTACATCTGTTAGAAGCAATGGGTGAGCGTGCGCTCGCGCGCGCACACACGCACACACACACACACACACACACACACACACACACACACACACACACACACACACACACACACACACACACAAACACACAAACACACACACACACACACACACACACACACACACACACACACACACACACACAAGCAATGTAGTGGAGGCAGGAATCATACATAGTTTTAAGACGAGGTATGATAAAGCTCATGGAGCAGGGAGAGGGAGGACCCGGTAGCGGTCAGTGAAGAAGCGGAGCCAGGAGCTGAGTCTCGACCCCTGCAACCACAATTAGGTGAGTACACACACACGAAAAATGATCTTGGTGAGGAAGTGGTAAAGTCAGTCTCCGTACATAGTTTTTAAACCCAGCAGGATAGTGCCCAAGTGGCTAAGAGGAAGTAAATCTGAAGAGTGGCAGGTTAAGAGGCAGTGCCAGGAGCTGAGTCTCGACATCAGCAACCATAAATAGGCGAACACACAACTTTTAAGTATATAGCTGGATAAATGTTAAAAAAATATATATAAACATTTATTAGGCCAAAATTGGAATATATAGAGATGAGGTAAAGCCAGCGCCTAGAAAAATACTTGAATTAATTATAAAATAATCCACAGAAGAGCTAAAAAACTGTTATAATATGCAAGTTATTATGAAAGGCATA
Source organism: Cherax quadricarinatus (assembly GCF_038502225.1). Lineage (NCBI taxonomy): Eukaryota > Metazoa > Arthropoda > Malacostraca > Decapoda > Parastacidae > Cherax > Cherax quadricarinatus. Next base: position 7,423,033 of record NC_091348.1, read on the forward strand.
AAGCACTAAAGATGCCAACGCTGGCTGATAGGACGAGACAAGGTGATGATAGTCACACAAGGTGATGATAGTCACACAAGGTGATGATAGTCACACAAGGTCATGATAGTCACACAAGGTGATGATAGTCACACAAGGTGATGATAGTCACACAAGGTCATGATAGTCACACAAGGTGATGATAGTCACACAAGGTGGTGATAGTCACACAAGGTGATGATAGTCACACAAGGTGATGATAGTCACACAAGGTCATGATAGTCACACAAGGTGATGATAGTCACACAAGGTCATGATAGTCACACAAAGTGATGATAGTCACACAAGGTCATGATAGTCACACAAGGTGATGATAGTCACACAAGGTGATGATATCATGTGGGAGTTCGACACGTGGATTAGGTAAGAAATACTCACGTAGGCTGGTAGTACGTATAATTACAGATAATGTGTGTAACGCCCTTGCAGCCGTACCTATCTCCTTGCTCACACTCATAACACTGACTGACTGGCCGCCCACGTACCCATAGAGGGTCTTTGAATAATGCCAGGTCAGCGCAATATGAGTTCAGATAGTGACTCAGGCAGAGACGGTTGGTCGTTGAGTCAACGGTACACTGGTTACTGGTAACTGGTTACTACTACTGAGAGCTCGGCGACGCTAACATATGTCGTCCCGACATACAACTAATACAAACTAGAGATGGCAGGTATACGGCTTGGGCTGATTCTATACAATGTCAAAGTACACAACAATTAAACATTATAACATACATAAGTAGAACATTGGAATGGAAGCTTACGTGACTGAAACTGTAATGCAATACAAGGTATACTATAGTACAACTTAAAACTCAACAAATGAACAACGAACTCAACGTTGAGATTACAAGTGATAAAAAAAAATTTTGATCGATTGATCTGTATTCATGTGATCTACGGATTCTGAGGAAGGAATATATACAAAGAAAGAGTGTTTAACAGAAAGGCAGATTCGGTGCACTCAAATCTAGACTGTTAACTCTCAGAACGCGGAGAGAACATGAACACAAAAAAAAAATTCTTGAATACTGATAAGTTGATACTGTAATTATTCATCTATACAGGTTATTTACATTTAACCCCAACTCTGCTAGGGTGAGATTGACATATGCAGAATGGGTGTCATCTCTGGGAGGATCAAACTCTGTAGCATTGGCTAACTCATGCTGTATTTGAGGCAAATCTGAATTGGAAGTTACAAATGATACTTGAGGATTTCTCAATACCTGTCGTGTACGTAGGGAATAACGACATTCAGGTTGATCGTCTGACTGAGTATCAGAGGAAGAGAGTACAGGATCAGGAGGATTGTCAGAGTCTGTCACATTAGTCTGGGTTGGAACATCATTATCATCACATACTAACTTCATATGATCCAAATGCGATTCTTTATACTGACCAGTACTAATCTCTCTAACCTTATACTTATTACCAGTGATATGTTCAACTACTCGATAAGGACCAATAAACTTTTGATCAAGCTTTGGCATTGCAGACGTTTTGTTAAAGTTAATCAGCATAACTCTCGAACCTACTTTGATTTTGGATGGCTTTGCTCGAGTGTTTGCGACTCTTGTAAATTCAGCTGTTGATTTATGAAGTGTTTCACGGATTCTTCTAAAAACACTTTGAGCTAAGCTGGTACGAGTTGCTATGAAATCATCAGGGTTGTAATTTGGTTTCGGATTAGAATATAACAACTCATAAGGCAAACGTTTATCTACACCATACAATGCATAATGTGGAGTGTCACCTATAGAAACATTGTAAGCAGAATTTATAGCACACTGCACATCAGGTATAACTTCATCCCAAGTTTCACTGTTGGGATTGATAGTGGCTCTCAAGACATCAAGTACTTTCTTATTGGTTCGTTCCGCTAACCCATTGCTGGCAGGATGATGAGGAACAATGGTGGATTTAGAGATCTTGTACAAGGTACACAAATTTTCAAGAATTTCATTACAGAATTCACCTCCATTATCTGTTACTAGGGACTTAGGAGTGGTATGCCTGCAGATAATGTGTTCTTTAAACGCTTTAGCTACTGTCTCGGCAGTCTTATCTGCAATAGGAACTAACTCACAATATCTGGTGAAATGGTCTACCATAACACACAGATGTTTGTTGCCTTGGAGGGAACATTGGAAATTAGTTAACAAATCTAGCGCAACTCTTTCCCACGGTTCGCTAGTAGTTGGATACACTTGGATTGGATTAGGACCATTAGCATTGCCTTTATGTTGCATGCAGACACTACATTTCTTAACATACTCAGAAATATCAGTTGCCATACGAGGCCAAAAGTATTTCAATCTGGCTTGTTTTACTGAACGATCCATACCAGGGTGTGCAACACCTGGTACATCGTGAACTAGCTGTAAGGCTACATTCACTAGTGACTGTGGAATTACTAACTGGTATACTCTTCTGCTAGGAGTACCCAACTCGGCTGTTCGATACAGTAATTCTTGGTTCATGACAAAGTCACTGATGGGTGCTGGTGGCTTCACAGTCAGAATAAGATCTTCCTGGAGCAGGAATCGAATCACACCAGACCACATGGGATCTGTTCGTTGAGCATTCTTTACATCTTCAGCACTAAATGGAGGGTCTGCAGTTACTATACTAACATGTCGCGATAAGGCATCTGCGACTACATTTGACTTGCCAGGTAAATGCTCAAAGGTGGGATTGAACTCTTGGATAGTCAAGGTCCATCTGGCTAACCTTCCAGTAGGTTGTTTGTTCTGGAATAAGGGTATCAGTGGAGCATGGTCTGTCAAGACATGAACAGAGTACTGATAAATAATGTCTCGGAAGTGCTTTAAAGACCATACTATTGCTAAAGCTTCTTGCTCAGTTACTGTATAATTACGTTCAGCCTTCGTAAGGACTCGGCTAGCAAATGCAACTGCATTGTACTTACCATCGGTCTTCTGAGCTAGTACGGCACCTATGCCAATTGAACTAGCATCAGTTGTCAGATAGAAGGGCTTAGAAAAATCTGGAAATTTCAAAATTAGAGCAGAAGTTAGCTTTTCTTTTAGAGTTTGGAATGCTCTTTCTTGATGGAAGGTCCAAACAAAAGGAGCATCTTTCTTAAGCAACTCAGTTAGAGGAGCAGCTATGGAAGAAAAATTGGCAATGAAAGATCTATAAAAACCTGCTAAGCCCACAAAGGATCTTACGGCATCAGCAGTTTTGGGAGTTGGAAAATTTAGTACTGCAGTTACTTTACTTTGGTCAGTCGTAACCCCTCTAGGAGTGACTACGTGACCAAGAAACTTAATTTCTGATCTGAAAAATTGACATTTAGACAGTTTGATCTTTAAATTGGCTTCTTCAAGCTTACCAAGTACTACATCAAGTCTTTTCAAGTGTGTATCCACGTCTTTAGACATGACGATTACGTCATCTAAGTACACCATAAGTGCATTACCTATGAGACCTCTAAAGATATTAGTCATGAGCCTTGAGAACGTGATAGGGGAAGATCGTAATCCAAACGCCATACGGAGGAAGTGATAATGACCTGTAGGAGTGGAGAATGCAGTTAGCTCTTGGCTGTCCTCGTGAAGAGGGACTTGCCAAAACCCTTGTAACAAATCTAGGGTTGAAAAGACTTTGTTATCTCCGATATTATGTAAAAGATCACCCAGTACAGGGAGTGGAAAGCGATCTGGAATGGTTTTCGCGTTTAACTTCCTAAAGTCAATCACTGGGCGCCAAGTACCATCCTTCTTAGGTACTAGTATCAAGGGTGCATTCCAAGGTGAATTGCTAGGTGCAATAACTCCATCATCAAGCATTTGATTGATCAATTCTTCTGCGACAGCAACTTGTGAATGAGGCATTCTGTACGCAGGTATGTAGATAGGTCTAGTACCAGGTTCAAGTGGAATACGATGGGACAATAAGTTCATTATACCCATCTTCTCACCTGGTAAAGCAATGGCTTTACGACGTTTGTTCAACAGAGTCAACAAACGCTTGACTTCATCTGGGAAGTCAGTGGGAGCTAAGTCTTTCTCCTCAACTGGTGGAACAGATTGATCCAGTGAAGTGGATGAGGTCTCCCCGGCAGAAATAGCACCGACCCACTGGTCAGGTGACAACTCATCCTCTACCTGAACAGGGTAAGGATAGTGAACAAGGTCAACAAGATTGGTATTTGCTCTGAGGCGAACACTGTGACCAGAAGTGTTGGCCAGGTAGAAATGGATCTTACTATCTCTTACAACATGTAAGGATGGTTCAACAAATAGACCTTTTACTTTGCAAGAATCACTGTCAACTAGGACATTATCACCATCTGGAACACTAGGAACAAGAACAGACACTCTAGTGAGAGCACTAGCCGCAACAGAGACGTCTTTCTGCAGACGGCATGTGACATCAACAAGAGATGGCATTACTAGTTGCAAGTAATTGTTTTCTGACAAGGCATCCCCTGTGGAGAAACTACTACTCGAACTAGCAGGCATTGCAGGGATAGGTTGTGCACTCAAGGCAATCTGAGTGTCCTCGGACACTTGAGGCATCGGACTATCCTGCAAGTCTGAAGGTATAGGTGGAACACTGATGGGAGTGACAGAATTACCAGTGCCTGACCGCTTGGGTACGCTACTGGAGAATGCATTAGCTTGTAAGGACTTAATCCGTACATCATACTCTGCAGCAGTATAACAGATTTCTGATCCAAGCTGGTAACCCCAGAATGGAACGATCAAGTCGTCAATTTGGGCATGCCATCGATAAGGGTCGAGCACAATGCGTAAGTCTCGCATGGAAGCAAATCCCAGTAGAAGGTCACCAGGGAAAGTAATCTGGTCGACAACAAGGAAGGAAGCAGTGAAGTCTCTACCTTGGATAGAAAAGGTTAGGGAAGTCCGACCTCGGACACGCAGGTGAGAACCAGATACTCCACTAAGGGAGGACACATGAGTCGGTTCTACGAGAAGGACACGTCGTAACTGCTTATCCTTAAACAAACTAGACCTAATAATATTGACTTGCGCACCAGAGTCCATGAACAAATGAACGGGCGCATTATGAACAGATGCTTGCACTATAGGGCCTATGGTTGCATTGGAAGTTATGTGCAAACAAAAAGGTGGATTGTCATCAGAAAAGACTTGTTCTACTTCATCCCCAAAATCATCTATGTCAGAGACATGTGAAGCAACATCATCAGCAGGGTTGTCATTCTCGAGACTGCTTAAGGCTTCAAAGGAATTGTGAACGGGGATGGTGTACTCATTATCACCTACTGTCACCATGGGACGGTTTGACTGGGGCACTCGAATTCCCCCGAATTGGAAGAACGAGCCTGGTTCTGGTTAGTTTGAGAATTGGAAGAATGAGCCTGATTCTGGTTATTTTGAGAACCACGATATCTGTTTCCTCTACGGGGTCTGCGGTTGGAACGGCCACGGAAAGACCTAGAGTACTGAAGGTTATAGAGAGCATTGCACTCAGATGTGTCATGTCCATGTATTCTATGATAAGTACAGTAGGGAAGATCTGGGTACTCATCATCAGTACGACGTCTCTTAGGGTAACTATCAGGACAATTAATTGCAATATGGCCACGGAAACCACAGTTGTAACAATTCCGCCGACTATGGTTACTGAATGTACTATGAATACTACGAGGTGTATAACGACTCTGTACACTGGTTCTTGGTGATCTCTGAGATGGTTGACGACCATGATTTGTCTCTGTGGTGCAAACAAGAGGTGGTGCAGACTGAGGCATATGTGTGACATTACTTTTGATACAAGGGAAAGTACCCTGGGGGCACAAGGAACGTACATGATTTAAGGCTGTAAGTGGTTCCATCGTTACAGTTGGAGGATGAGCCTCATAAGCACACACGGAAGCAGGCGGCATTAGTTCTTTAATTGCTCCAAAAGCTGCTATTTTAGCGAGCGATTCTGTAAATGGTTTAGCCTCTTCAGGGAGAAAAGATGATGATTGGACAGCATTGATAAATGATGATAAAAGTTTGTCTAATCTAACAGCAAATGCACTCAACGATTCATTACTCATGGGTGTAGCATTCACTAGTTCCCTAAGAACGACATATGGATCAGCTGTTTTTACTGGGACAAGGAAAGAACGAATCAGTTCCTCATATTGTGACCACTTAGTAAGATTCCTGAAGTCGCGCATATCAAGGAGATCAACAACGTGAACAGCAGCAGGGGATCGATAAAGAGCTTCTTTAGCAAGTCTGATAAGGCTTTCCTCTGAAGGAGGACCTTCACCTAGAGCACTAGCACGAGAACGAATGGCTGCAAACCATGCTTCAAGACTATGTACATGGCCATTGAATAAAGGTAACGCATCAAGGGAATCACGAGTATAACTATAATATCTCAGTGTCTGGGTCGGTCTGTCAGTCGCTAAGGAACTGTGAGGACTGATGACAGGAGCAACAGTAGCCTGAGAGGTCTGAGTGTCGACATTCACTAAAGTATCACTTGACGGTATGTGAGACATAATGGCAAAGTAGCACGAGAACAAATAAGGCAAAAATAATGAACAATAAAAATGATATAAAATTCTAGAATTGAAATAAAAGATATACAACTAATTCTGCAGAAGGAATAAAAAAAAATGTCTAAGATACACTGCAAGAGGAAGGACAACTCAAGGTCAAGGAAAAATTTACATTGAAATATACAAGTAAAAATATTACTGGAGACTGAATTAAATGCAAAATGAGCTGTCTTTACTCTTGCTAATAAAGAAATAAATTAATTAAATTTTAAATCAATGTAAAAGTATAAAATAAAATTATTAAATTGTTAACTGGGAAATTTAAGTATTTTCTAAGAATGCATAAACAAAATTAAAATATAAATCATAAAAATATCAATAAAAGAAAATAATTCACTGCAGAACAAGTGCAACAAAATAATTCACTGCAGAACAAGTGCAACAAAATAATTCACTGCAGAACAAGTGCAACAAAATAAAGTGTAGTCACTGCAGTAATAAAGTGTCACTGGGAAAACTCAGTTTAAATGATAAAATTAAAATATGAAGAAAAAAAATAAACTGATTGAACACTTTAACTCTTAATTGTAAATTAGACAAAACAATTTACTCAAGCAGAGTAAAGAAAACACTTTACGTTAAAAGTAATTAAAATTTCATCAAGAGTGAATTTGTTCAAAGAAATATAAAAATATGAATAAAATAAAACAAAGGAACAAAACGGGTAGGTTAACACTTACAGTGGCAGGGCACACTTCATTATTATAATATATTCTTACAACAAAATCCTGCTGTGACTGATACGACAATACAACAAAATCTTGCTGTGACTGATACGACAAAAATTTGCTGGCAAAAATAATGGTACACAGTCTGCGAAAAAATTAGAGGAATGAGACACTGCTGGCATACGAAAAAAAGACACACATAGAAATAAATGGATAATTTAGTATACTGGGGTGAATATCACTGCATGAAATACAATGACAATTACTGGAGAATACAACGCTGAAAGAATACAATAAAAAAAAATGAATCACTTCACACAGGGTGACTGACTGGTACACTACACAATAATACTTACTAGAGACAGGAGTAGCATAAAGAAAAAAAAACACAGATAAAAAAAAATATAAGATAAGTGAAAACACTGAAAAATATTATAAAAATAATGAGTCAAAGAAATACTGCGTTTACACTGAAAACACAAGGTTTAGAGTACACAAGCAATTTACTATAAATGTCTCACACACGCAAATGTCTTTAAATGCTAGAAAAATGACTCTAAATTATCACTGAAGTCTGTAGTAGTCGGGTGATTACTGGTGATGAGGGTAGGTTATAGGTTGTCCTGCGCGGTGACTGACTGATGCCTCCTACACCCACTGTTGTCGGAAGAAAGCGCTCTCTCGGTGAACTCCCATAATTGGATTTTATCGGTGGCGCTCACCTACAATCTCTTGACCAATTATGTGAGCCAAAACAGTAGTAGGACCCGGTACAAGGGTGCAAACAACCACAGGTAGATGAGGTGTCTGGTGGTGGGTGGATAGTGTGTGGAGGGAGAGAGTATGGTGGGTGAGACTCTCGCTGGGGCACTGCCGCGCACCCCACTCTACCCACGAAGGTGGCTTGATAAGCCACTCTATGCCACAGGAATGGTGAAAACCACTCTTAGCATCCAACAGGGAGCACAAAGCGATATAGACAATACTTCAGAGGAACTTGGCTTACTTCGTACTGCGTGGCTTACTTCTCTCTCTCAGCTGGGTTAGAAGCTGGGGTGGCTGACTGGCTTACCCCACGAGAATGGCTGACTGGAAGACGTGTAACGATGCACAAAGCACGGAGGAGCAGTTGGATGACAGGAGACAGGCTGGATGATAGGCTGACTGGCGTTCACTTCCACAGTCTGGCTTACTGACTGGCTTAATTGCAAAATCCGGGTCAACCCCTCGGAGATTGAAGCAATTAGCACACGAACTAAGCCAGGAAGCTTGAAACGGCTGCAACAGGCTTGCAGGCTGGAGGTTGTGAGGGGAGTAAGGCGGCTGGCTGGCGGTTCACCTTTGACCCTGCCGCTACTCACAAACAGACTTCTAATGTCTTGAATTACTCGTAAAAACTAAATCCACGCTCCACACCGGTGCCACCATTTATCATGTGGGAGTTCGACACATGGATTAGGTAAGAAATACTCATGTAGGCTGGTAGTACGTATAATTACAGATAATGTGTGTAATGCCCTTGCAGCCGTACCTATCTCCTTGCTCACACTCGTAACACTGACTGACTGGCCGCCCACGTACCCATAGAGGGTCTTTGAATAATGCCAGGTCAGCGCAATATGAGTTCAGATAGTGACTCAGGCAGAGACGGTTGGTCGTTGAGTCAACGGTACACTGGTTACTGGTAACTGGTTACTACTACTGAGAATGATAGTCACACAAGGTGATGATAGTCACACAAGGTGATGATAGTCACACAAGGTGATGATAGTCACACAAGGTGATGATAGTCACACAAGGTGATGATAGTCACACAAGGTGATGATAGTCACACAAGGTGATGATAGTCACACAAGGTGATGATAGTCACACAAGGTGATGATAGTCACACAAGGTCATGATAGTCACACAAGGTGATGATAGTCACACAAGGTGATGATAGTCACACAAGGTCATGATAGTCACACAAGGTGATGATAGTCACACAAGGTCATGATAGTCACACAAGGTGATGATAGTCACACAAGGTGATGATAGTCACACAAGGTCATGATAGTCACACAAGGTCATGATAGTCACACAAGGTCATAAAAGTATAGTAAAGATTAGATAAAGTGGATTTTTTTCGTACCGGCGACAGGGATAACCAAAAGCCTCAGTTCTATATTGAGAAAAGTGGAGCTAAAGAGATGCTAGGAATTATTTCTTCGCGAAGTGAGCGGTGGATCAATGGAATGAATTATAAGAGGATGACGTAGGTGCTTCAGTTATTGAAAATGTTATATAATGAACAAATTATTAAAGACGGGATACTACGAATATTACTCTGTTCTTGTAACTAATACTAGACAAGTACAAATAGACAGTTGTGTGAACACACACACACACACACACACATACATATACAGGCTATTTAAGAGGTGAGAAACGAAAATCCAGTCTTAAGATGGTCGGGAAGTGGAATGATATAGGTGAAGAAGTGGTGTAGACTGCCTCCATACTCAGCTTTAGGACCAAGTACGAAAAGGCCCACAAGGATAAAAATTAGTAAATCTGGCAAGCGGCAAATCGAGAGGAGCGGCCAGGAGCTAAAATTCGACCTATGCAGCCACATATAGGTGAATACGTGTCAGTGAATGCGCAGCAAGACGCAGACATACGTAAACACATATGCGATTACAAACTATATATTGTGGATAGTAGTCCACCATATGTAGTTTGTGTGTGTGTAAGGTCAAGTAAGAGAGGCAGTGAATATGATTACGATCACACAGAAAATAAGATGCGGGAAAACGTATAAGAAATGAAGGAACAAATGAGACAAGACTTGAATCACTGTCATCGTTAAACGTGAGATAATATACTGACTCTAGAGAGGCGTGTGTAGAACAAACCAAACGTAATTAAATAAGAAATAAAACGTTAAAGCACAACAAAACAGATACTAAGAAGATATTACTGAATGGATTAGATTTTGTCACCGAGGTGGTAGTTTATTGTGCACCCCATATCCATCCTGTGGACGGTAGCGCAAGGGCATATGGATACACGAAAGGCCTAAGAACTAGGCCGCAAAAGGGTTTACAGGAGTACATCTGAATTTATATCTACAGTTCACTTATTTGTTACAAGCAAATTTAGGAAATTTGTTTAACATATCTGGTATCTTATTTTCGTTAATATCTTGACATGTCACATAGGTTATTATACTGTCTCTCTATTCCTCAATAAGCGGACAATTAAGAGCACAGTGTTTTGGACAGTGACCATAGGGCTGACCACATACTTTGTATTTAATGAATAGTAGACAGGTATAAGTGGAGGAATGCAAGATTATTATTATAATCAAGGGGGAAGCGCTAAACCCGGAGGATTATACAGCGCCTGGGGGGGGGGATGTGGAAGGCATTCAGGCTTAATTCGGGGAACTGGAGCACAGATCCAATTCCCTAAATCAAGAGCCCCTCACCAACATCAAGGAACCTTCCTTGAGGGGAGGAATGCAAGAAAGAATTGAAAATGAATGTAGAACAACCCCTGAGACAAGATAAATATAGTATCCATGACCACTACTCTGTGATGTGTCTTCAGTTTTTATATGGAGTGGAAGTCTCACTAACACATTATGTGATCTGATAATGTAATATAATACCGACAAATTGATAAGTACGACACATGTCCAACAGCTAGGCATCTTAATTCCAAAACGTTTCGCCTATACAATAGGCTTCTTCAGTTGAATACTTAGGAGGTAGTGGAGATGTAAAGACGATGTAATCAATCCATCATCGTTGAAAACGGTGAAAAAAAAACACATTTATCTTCAATAAAACGCCATCGCGATGAATAGGAGTGAAGGGAATTATACAAGAGGAAGACATCGTAGAAATACTAAAAGAAGGTCAGGAGGTACATTGATAAGTTGGAGGAGACTAGCAAGTATAATAACCACAAGTAGGTTCATAAAATGTTACGTGATAATAGATAAGGAAGATTTCTGATCACCAGCAACATGGAACACAAGACGTCACTGTTTCAGACAACGAAGAAACCAATGTAGAAAGAAAAGTAGAAAAATACTCCTTCGCAGAGTGATAAACAGAATAACATCAAAGACGAGATAATGTTTGTGCTACTGGACTCTTAAATTTTAAAGATAATCTAAATATTGTACTCAGGATATCCAGCAGGGACAGACTGGACTCTGTGCTGGCGTGAATATTATTATATTCGTGAGCAAGCACTTAACTTGTAAGGGAGGCAGAGTACATTCGGGAAATGGGAGTTAATCAGGTGTGATTCAAGTAAGGAGAAGGTGGCTTCAATTTCTAGGATCGAGATTCATCCTCACGGCATCATCTTTGAAGGGAATAACTAAATGATACGAAGAAAGAGACTGGACACAGGATCTGAACAGACCACACCACAGGCTGCTCAAATCAGTGGCTTTTCCTCGTCAACCCCAGTCAATACAAATCACGAAACATGAGGAAGCAGGAAAAAGACCAGAAGTTGAATAGAGAGGCTACAAACCTCAGATAATGAAAGAAAATAAGAGCAAGCATAAAATTAGACAAGCACCAACAGTCTCACTGATCCGACTGTTAATGTGGAGGCTTGGTCTGGGACCCAAATGCTGGGACGGTGATCTCACAGAAATGTCAAAAAACACTACTTAGGAAGTAGGTGAGGTAGTTGTGGAAGCAATTTTAATACAAAATTTTAATATTAAGTATAATTATATCTACGAGGCGAGATTTTGATGTGGCTGCTCATGTGTAATTGAAAAGCAGAGCCAAGTGCTGAGACTCAACTCTAGCAAGTACAACCTTCTGTAGAGGTGTATAGTGAAGAGCTGCGGCCTTACCAGTAGTCGTGACTGAGGGAGGGAATCTGCCTCCTCCAGGTGAACCAGAAATCAGGTGCTCCATGGATCATCACCACCAGTGGGTTCTCAGGGCTCCCAGCTTCCACGTAGTGAAGCTTGAGATTCTGAAATTTACACAAACATCAAGTCTTACTGGTATTTGGTGAGGAGGAGGTACTAAGTACATGGTAAGTGGGTGTTTTAGGGCCTTCACCGCTGTATAGCCCTTGTGGCTTAGCGCTTCTTTTTTATAATAATAATAATAATAATAATAATAATAATATAATAATAATAATAATAATAGGGCCTTCACTAAGGGAGGATTGGTTTCACGAATTACTTCTGCTGCAGTCCAGCAAGCAGTACTGGATTCTTCTATAAACAATCGCAGGAACTGCGTCACAAGACTCACTCAACAAGGGAAAAGTTTGACTCAGCAATAATTTGAATAATATATTTTCAATCAGTTTACCCTCAAGCCAGAATAATAATCAGCAGTGAGAACACAGAACCAAAGGTCACCCTGAGATAGGAGCCAGTTACCTGCTGGAAAGAGTCTGCCTAGCTAGCTGAAAAGATTACCACGATATAGAAAACTGAGTCAGTCAGCAAACCCACCCTTAGCAAGTCAAAAGTGCCAAAGGGCCCTGACGCTTACCAGACTATCTAAGGTTGAATATCACCACTAGACGGCTCTGATTCCCTGTACCTACAGCTGGCAAAAATGACTACATGACTTGTGGTTAGCCTTCTGCACGCCAAATATATATGTAACGTTCTCAGTTCATGCTACTTGCCCTCTGTAATAACGGTAATGGAACAGTAGAAATCGTGATGGTGTTAGCAGTAGCAAAAGTACAAATAATAAAAAGAGCAGTAGTAAGAATGGAAGATGTAGTTGAAAAATATTATTAATTTTTATTAGTAAAAGTACTTCAGTGTTAGAAACTGTAATTGTATCAGTTGTGGGAAATCAGGGAAGTTAACTGATTGCTCGCATCAGTTAAGGGATAGGAGAGGGAGAAAGGCTTGAGGTAGCACCAGACGCATACATGGAAGGTAGGCAGTGAGCACACGTATGCCTAAAACTATTCTTAATTTATAAGACTAATTAAGTAATGAAGCCTCTATAGGCTAAAATTACTACTACCAACAAGTATTTCAGCTAAGCTGGAGTTAGACATACAGTAATTTAGTATAGTATCTACAATTACCTTTCATAATCTACACATATTGACACCAGTGGGCACTTGTACCAGCCACCCACGAATGTTTACTGGTTACTCATGCTAGCCACAAGTCCACTCTTGAGTGAAGAGGTAGGCAGCCAGACCCTGCCTAATTATGCAGTTATGCATGGTTAGAGGGCTACTTACCATACACTAGGCTAGGCAGTGACGTACTCTAGCATTCATTATTACATAACAACTTGATAGATAAACCTCATAAGCGGCATCTTCTCTCCTATAACCCCTCAAGGAAGGTTCCTTGATGTTGGTGAGGGGCTCTTGATTTAGGGAATTTTATCTGTGCTCCAGTTCCCCGAATTAAGCCTGAATGCCTTCCACATCCCCCCCCAGGCGCTGTATAATCCTCCGGGTTTAGCGCCTCCCCCTTGATTATAATAATAATAATTCTCTCCTATAAAAGCCAGATATAGA